>NC_046362.1:1820156-1960353 GCF_011125445.2 Fundulus heteroclitus | reverse complement strand
AGATTGTTGCTTTTCACCTTTAGGTTGTTCTAATTTTAGTTGAAAAGCAATGTTCGTTTGTGCCTCAAATCTTATCCACTCACCAAACGAGAATAATACAACATCCATGTTGCCCGAAAACCTAATGTCTGGATTATGGGTTTTAAGTTTTTATTTATGTCTTGATTTCATACAGCCAGATGAAAACTCTCAAGCACATTCCTTTTTTATACTGTATTATAAACATAGTTTTGTTCTTAATTGTTTTGCTGGATGTTCCTCGGTTTAGGTGACATGTTTAATTCAAAATGAGATCCACTCTACTAGTCACATCCCCACTAACACAATGTTCGTGCACAAAGCGTGTGCTGTAAAGTCATGCTATAACTATCTAGCTTTTAAAGCCCATTTCCTGCTGCGCCACAAAGAGGCCAGTGTGAAATGAACAGCTTCTTCTTCTCAGTGAAGCCACAAGCTTTTTGGCTGCTTTATTGAGCCTCCGCTCTGTAAGATGCTGTGGAAGCCCACAGCAATCTTTTGAATTTTAAGGAATCTGTTTTTACTGAGCAGCCATGCTGCACTAATACCATGAGACAGCAGGGTCTTGGCTGTCCTCTTCGGATGGCAAACTGTTGAGTTTTTATACAGATCAAGTACTTACAAAGAAAGCCGTGGGCTGCTCTACTCTTGTTTGCCAACTCTTCTTTTTAAAATGGCTTGCTTGAGGCATACCTACAGGAAACATCCTCTATTAGACTCCGCTATCGCTCTGAACTGGGGACCAGTGCTGGTTTCGTGACCTCTTAGTGGGAACACTTGGGAACAGATTGATGGGTAACATATGCCCATTTTGCTTAGTGTAGTCCTCACTAACATCTTCGAGTTCAAAATATCCTTAGAAAGCTAAAATTATACTGCCTACATTCTTCTGTCGAGATGTAATTTTCTTTCTTGTCCTTTGATGTGCTTTTGCTAAAGTGAAAGTTAAAATTTTTTATATATTTTTTTTTTATTTTGGTGTTGTTTTGTGTTTCTGACCGGTTGATATACTACTTCTCAAAAGTTTGGGTTCACCCAAAAAATTAATGTTTTTCCAAGGAAACACGTTTTATTAATCAAATCAGTTGCAAAAGGAATAGAAATTATAGCCAAGGTATTGACATAGTTAGAAATAATTATTTCTTCAAACTTTTCTTTTATCAAATAACCTTCCATTTTTAGCAGCCTTGCAGACCTTTGGCATTTTAGCTTTTTTTAGGCTTAGACTTTATTGTCGTTCAGCTGCACATTCACAATGTACATTAGAGCAAAATTTCATTGCAAAGCTCCGAGTAGAAAACCAGAAGACAAAAGAGAAACATTATGAGTTTAAGTGTTGTCATTTGTTAGGAATGTAGCAGCATAATGGAAATGATTTCCAGAAACAATGATTTCCAGAACTCCGGCTGAAGGTTGGAACAGAGCCAACTCTTGCCGTGAACAGTACACAGCCAGGTTCCTTGGTACGTAGGATTGTTTTCTTTTGAATTATTTCTCTAAACACATGTTCTCTGGAGACTAAATTAAGTCCAAGGACAGACTGTCATGCCTAAAACTGTCTGTTTACTCTCTCTGTGTTTTTATATTAAATAGGGTGTATATATTGTTAACATGGATTCATATTTAAATAGCATACAGACTTGTTGATTGGGAACACTCCTCTTGATGTTGACAGGTATCTCAAATATCTCAAAAATTCCACCAGCGAATAAGAGAGATTGCTAAATATTAGGCAATGTGGCAGAAAATTGTATACGATTTTTTTCTAAACAAAACCTAAATATGTTTGATATATTTTCCATGTACTTAATCTAATATATAGTGAAGGCTGCTACTGTCAACATACATATATCACATTTTTTGTCTTTAGACCCTGCAAAGACGTGTCAAAACATAAACTTTACCAGTAAAGCATCGATCAGAATTTTGTGACCAATTTCTAGTCACTAATTTTTATGATGTTTTATAAAGGCCAAAGCAGAGCCAGCTGGCCCACTACGCAGTATTGGTAAATGCTAGGAGTGCTGTGGCCTCCATGGGGTGCCCCGACATGGGGAAAAATTCACCTTGAAGATGATTATATTAAAAGTAGTAGTTATTATTATTATTATTATTATTATTATTATTATTATTATTATTAACTCTTACAATGGAAAAGCATGGATATATTCAAATGTACAGCAATACCCTATGTTGTGCAATTATACACAGTTTTAAAGTTATTTAATGTTTAATAAATAACTCTCAATTTTATTAATGCGATTATACCTAGGGGTTGCTGTAGCTATTGGTCGCTAAAATCGTCTAATCCTAAAGTTAAACAAAACGCCTTTAAACCGATATTAATATTCCATATTAATGCTGTAATAATGCTCATAGCACTATCGAACAATGGCGGAGCGAAATGAACAAACCTTATGCTTGAAACGACCGTAATTGAATATCCGGAAACCGGAAGTTACCAGGAGCTAAATAGCATTTAGGCTAGCGGACTCTTGGCGCTAACTTTGAAAACTTTGGCTTTAGTTTTATAATGATTGGACCGGATAACATGAACAGTAGTATCCCATCAATGTATGAAACCCTTGTGGAGATAACGTTTGTTATAACCATGAAAAACACACTTGAATCATATCGGCAATGGCTTGATTCAAAGAAGCTAGTGGGAGCTACCCTTTAAACTCCATGTGTTTAAAAACACACCATGTAAACGCATTACACAAATCTTCCAAACAACCATGTAACTTTCCCTGCCAAACCTGCTGGAGCCTCGTGTGAGTTCGGTTCACTTTGGCCATCCAAGGGAGAGCAGTGAAAAGGGGAAAATGTTGGTCATTTCAGCAGCAGACATGCGGCTCTGCAGCTATGAGCTAACCGAAACATGGTTGAGGGGAGGCCGGTCCGATGTACTGTATTCCCTAGAGAATTTTGTAAACATGTCAAAATGAGCTAAACTGTCCACAACAAATGGAGTTGAAAAAGAAGAGGATAAAAAAATGGGAGAAAAAAAGGTAAAGTAAGGTTCAGTAATTAATGTATCAGTTGCATTGTGTCAGGTATTTCGCACAGTGTACTGCTAAGTTGATAACTAGCTTCTGAGCTATTAGCCTTTACAATGTAGAGGTCTGTTTATATTGTGTGGTAACTGTGTTTTATATGTCTTTAGCTGGGCATCAGCTAATGGAGGGGTCTTAACTGGTAGGGACCATTTGTACAGGTTAAACCTACTCAATAAGTGTATACATTGGCCTAACCTACGCTTTTCTTTTTTGCTGTATTTACATTCAATTAAATTTTATTTATATAGCGCCAATTCATCAAACATGTCATCTCAAGGGACTTTCCAAAGTCAAATTATATCAGATTATACAGATTGGATCAGATTATAAAGATTGGTCAAAAAATGTCTATCTAAGGAAACCCAGTAGATTACATCAAGCCTCTTCAAGCAGCATTCACTCCTGAAGGACCGTAGAGCCACTGGGACAGGCTGCATTGGCCATGGTTTTGCAGCAATCCCTTATACTGAGCAAGCATGAACATCTGGCTATCTAATTTTTTTTCTGCTTTTAATAGTCAGTCAAAATTCTATTCCCATTTCACCCATTTATGTATCAGATTTTTACTATAGTTCATTGTGTTACAGTTCAAATTATCTGATCTGAACTTTAGGTCAGCCCACTCCTCTGACCAAAGATATGCGGCTGCCGCCTGCTCGCTCCTCCGCCTTCCTCCTCTCAAGTGGAAAGCCAGTGCATCAGCTGGGGGAGGAGGGGAGGGAAAGGCTGTTTGCTTGATGGTGTTTTCTCATTGGAGAATATGAGTATGTAGAAAGACAACGTACGTAGAAAGACAACCCGTTTTATGATCTGACCATTTTTGATCAAACCAACCCTGAGCAGGTCTTTGGGTATTAAGTTTTGACATTCACATGGCCTCATCAGTGCACAACAGATTATATTAGAACCCCAAAACCACAGCAAAATGAAAGTTGTTGTTATGACTCCTTTAAACTCTTCTTGTCACAATTGCCATGGCTGAGGAAAAAACATCCTCATAAAGCTTTAAATTTTAAGTATGCGGGGCAAGCTTTGGCCCCTCTCTCAAACACACACACACACACACACACACACACACACACACACACACACACACACACACACACACACACACACACACACACACACACACACACACACACATCCTTGTTTAAAATACAAAGTGAGGATTGTGCCTTGACTTCCATTTTTTTGCAAGCCTTTCTATGGCCTAACCCGAGCCTAAGTGACACCTTATTCCTCAACTCACCCTTGCCCAGATAAAAGTAAGGAACAAAAACAAAAGGTTCTCACTTTACAAGTAAAATGTGCAAAACATTTTCTCACTCAGCTACAAGTACACACACACAGTAACCTGTAGACATTCCACTTTGTTTTCTATTGCTTTTTAAGCAATGCAATGAAGTCTTAAATATGAAAAAAAGTCAAAAACCTTTTCATGTAAAAGCAGGCAGTTTTTTTTTTTGTGAATGTCAGTAGAATGATGGAGGATGTTTTTTTGTTTTTTGTTTTTTATTGCTGGAATGTGCTCTGAATCCCTGTCAAGGCACTGACCCTTCTATGATGCAATAGTGCCACCTTGTGGAGGCGGCACACATACATAGTTGCACTGCACAGCAGGTTAAAACAATCATGTGGGATTATTTTGTACCTTCCATTGTTGTTTTAATCTGATACCAGTATTTAATTGGCATTTTAAGATGTGCATTTATCATAGACTGGCAAAGGACCATTCTACTGCTTTAATGATTATTTTTTTGCTTTATTTCTTTTATTGTATAGCCACCAGTTTTAAAAAGATGCCTGTAGCTTACTGTTGTGCAATTACACACTGTTTTAAAGTTATTTAATGTTTAATAAATAACTCTCTGTCTGTAAGGTATTGTCCGGTGAATTTCAGCTTTAGAGCTGATATCAGGACAATAGTTGAAAGGAATGATTCGAGCACTGGCATTCTTTTAACAGCAAACTCTGCACACATGTAGAATAAATGATTGACAACTTCTCTTTAGGTTAAAGAATTTATTAACAGAAATAAAATGAACATCCAGAGAACATCACTATATAATGCTGTTTATCTGAATTAACACTATATTTCAATCAACAAATCCTCTCTACACGGCCAGTGAAACTTAACTAAAACTACTAAGCATAATGAAGATAAAAATAAGCTAAGGAACTATGTACACACAAAAGACAAAATAAAGTGGTTGATCGTCATCATCAGCATCATCAGAATAATTCAGTGAATCCTGGTTCCCTGCAGATCTCGGTTAAAGAACCAAATTTCAACTTAAAGAACATGGAATGGAGTTAAATTAGCTTAACTAATTCAGAACAACATTTGGTATGTGTTTCAACTAGGGCTATCAGTTTTAACGCGTTATTAACGTGTTAACTTTGTTAGACCATAATGCCGACAATTTTTTTTAACAACATTAATCGCGCGTTAAAACACACACACCGTTCCTAATGTTTTTTTCTCCACAGCGCTCTCCGGACTGTGTTTTATTTTTTAACCCTCGCCGCATTTCATTGTTCCAAGAATGCTAGAGACTATAGCAAAACAGACCCGCACTCACTGTTGCCAAATCCGCTTATTTTATGCAACTTTGAGCCTCTTTTTTCTAAAGTCGCTTGTAAATGTAATGAGTCGCAGGTGGCGGTTTTTTGGGCTTGTTTCTGAAAGTGAAGTTGCTTATTTGGGCTCTAAAATAAGTGACGATAAACACGAGTTATAATGAGACCTGCTTGTGCTACAGTCACTTTGAGTATAACCAGCTGAAATGTCCCTCCGCCTCAATACATGCTGGAGCACATCCTCCTCTAGAATGACATAGGAGCTGAGGGAGTAAAGGCAGAGGAAGCAACTCTGCTCATCTTTTCTGCAGGTTACGGTTTCAATAACTGGTGATAACTGCTGAAAGTAGATAATGTGGTGCTGATCACCAGTTTGAGCAGAGATTGGTTCTGAAGAATCATTCAGATGTCAGAGACGGGAAATCTTGCAAAAATCTCAAAACCTCTGAGTATAAAACGTGAGTTTAGAGTAAATAGACGACGGGGAAGAATAATGGTGATAGTTTGTGGACTAATTTTAACAGAGAAAAAGCATAAAAAAGGTGCTGGTTAAAGGAGTAGAGACAGCGCAAACTGGGGGCTCTAGATTTGCTGCATGATATAGAAATTAGCTTTTTATTCTCAGGGAATCTCTCAGCTCGCCTTCTGATTGGCTACACGTCACATTCAACAGACTGCATGCATGTTTGTCCTTGGGGAACACCACACACGCTAGGATACAATCCAACATGTTGAATATCACTGATTTGAGGTCGGAGTGGTCCCGACGTCCTTCGGAACGGACCAAATGACTATTAGCACACCACAAATATCTCTTAAGATTATTTTAGGAGCCTCCCCGATTGTTAGGTCCTGTCAGAAGAAGAAGTTCGGGGCAAAATTGGACTAATCATCCTGCCTTGGGAATCAGCTTTAAGCAGTCTCATCAGGATTCAGGGACTAAGTACTCAATTCACACCAAGCAAAAGCCTCTAACAACCCAGGACAGTGATGGGTGGGTTGATTTGGAGTGTGCCGAGGAGGATGGGCCACCAAGTACTTAACATGTGGCAGCACTCCAACTACAGATTGCTCAAGCGTAAGCTGCCAGACTAGACAAAAGCCCCATTTACACTACCCTTGTTAAACCGATCCATGCCGAGACCAGTCCGAGCTTGGATCATTTAACCAAGCCGAGCCGACCTTTTACACACCAAGCTTATCTCGGTTCCTTGGTTTCCTCGCCTCCTAGTGACGATCTGCGGTACTGCTGCTCTCTGGGATTGAAGGCAGAACCGAGCAAAACAAAACGGCGGCGCCCCTAACCTTCAGGATGTTATGCTTGATATTGTGATATTTCGGTGTTTGCGGAGAGTCAGGGGAAGAAGGCAACCGTTGGTGAATTTAGTTGAGAGAGTCGGCTTTTGGGAAGTGGATGAGACAAACAAACGTCTAATAAGGATTTACAGACACAGGAAACAACAACAGATGCTGAGGTTCATCACAATGCTAAGCAGAATCATCACTGGAAATCGTGTGGCATGGTAAGGAAGCTAGTATTATTATGAACAGGGCAGTCAAAAGTAGCCAGTCAACGGCGGCAAATCGCCATCTATAGCAGCTCCTGCCGCCACCTACTTTTCCCCGATTATACATCCCAAAAATCACCTTAGCATCTGTCTGCACTGAGAACAACATTAACGAGTGATTGGGTTCCTTGTTCCAACCGAGATGCTACTTTTCCGATCAAAACACAGACCGATGTTATGCCGAAAAGTGCTATAAATCGTGAGAGCCGACCTGAGTTTTGAAACTGCAAAGCTTTTTAAGCGGAAGATCAAACGTGCACAGCACCGCCTTCATAGACCAGTGTGATGCATTCACGAGCGTCAGAAAGCTATGGTGCATTCAGGAGCATGGGACATTTCAAACTTACAAGGAAAGAGGCATAAAACGGAATCGAACTTAACTCATACAATAATGTATTTATCCAGAAACAGTGTGGGCTTTCTTACAATACTGAATGCTCTTTAATTGTATTTCTGATATTTTTTGATTATGCACATCTGTTAGCTTTTTATTCTGAAAAATCTATAATATTACATATAATAAAATATAATATTACAGCAGCAAATTATCAAAGTTTTTCAGGGGTTGCATTTTGTGTTCGTCTCTAGAAGTGATGAGTGCAAGTGAAATTAAACCGAGATAAGAGATTTCGAAAGAGCAATATGACTGAAGTAAATTCAACATGTAAATTCAATTTCAAATTCCAACCCTGTTTTATCATAAAAATTCGACTTTGTTCGTGAAGAAATGTTACGATCGTTTTTAGAACAGATCTGTGAATAATAATAATAAGATGAATAGACCTCACCTAATCTGATCTGTTTTATGTGGTGCTAGTAATTCAAATTAAACAACTTTTATGCAAATGGAGATTACCTTACCTTGTTAAAACATGATGATAACATCATGTGAAAAAAATAATGTTTTAAGAATAATAATAAAAAACAAAGGTTGTTTTTGAAGAATTGATCATTCACATTTTTTGCCTTTTATTCAATTTGATACATGCACTCTGACTCTATTGTTTAAGTAATCACCTGTCTTGAAAGCTTCCAAAATACATCAGGGAGACTCTATTTTTCAAAATTCTTCCCTCTGGGGCTCGGGCACCGACATAAGTGCACCCTCCTACTTGATAGTGTGCGGCCTGCTACTTTAAAAAAGTTTGACTGCCCTGTATGAATGTCTGAAATTTGTCTGAATGGAGTGTGAATCAGGGCGTGCAGCCAGACACGCCAGAAAACCCGCAGACAGCTGACTGGGATGACGCGGTCTGCTCTTGCGCTCTTCGTTATCAGATAACCGGGATGAAAAAAAAACAGTCCGAGACCACACCTGGAACTGGTCTGCATTTAGCACGGTCCGGTTATGTCTAGCTCGGTTCAGGTCAGTCTGCTGACCATTTACACACGAGAGTTATCTTGGTTACCGAGCTCGGACTGGTCTCGGCTCGGTTAAAAAAGTGTAGTGTAAACGGGCCTAAAGACTCGTGGATTGGTGTCGAAACGTTTTCAGAAAAACTGAGCAGAAGTCCAGTTGCTTCTGATTAAAGCCTGTTTGCTGTTGCAATGACCCGAATAACCGAGAATTTGCACAGGCATAGGCCTTTACGGAAACATTAAACACCCAGTGAATTTGTGTTATTTTTCCTAATAAACTATTGAGACTGATTACATTAAACGGACGACTAGATACATTTTGAGTTTAAAGAATGGGCTTGCCCTTTTCTACATTGATTTTATTTAAAAAATCTGAATTTTGAAAAAATATCTAACTTATTTTGTTGGGTCGTGGGCTTAGACAGCCTAATCAAAACAGAAAAAATATGTTCCATATTCATTTAAACTAAGAAGAACTCCTCATTTTGTTGACCTGGATTATTAAGATACATCAGGAAATGTTCCACACTCATTTATTTCCTTGTATCTGTCAGTTTTATCTCAGTTTTTCTGATGTTAATGAGTCTTGCTGCACTTTAATTTAAATTTTTTTATAATTTTTTTTATTCTTGTGTATGAACATTTGTTTTCTCCCAGGTAGGAACTTTAATGTCGCTGTCACACATTGACGCATTTCAAATAAACAAACTGTGCTTAGTCTGGCGGGAGGGTTGTAATAATGTGCTGGGGGAAACCCTGGACCTTTGTAACAAAATGTTGGAGAACCACCACTCCAGCTTATCCGCTCTAGATTTTCGGTTCTGAGCCTGTAAAGAAAGCAAGGGTGTTCTTCTACAAATGCAACAGAATAATGGATTATACACTGTATACGACCTGACAGCTGCAAATGAAAGGTGGAAATGTTACATTTTGGAGATATCATATGCTACTGCTACAGTTGATAACTAATTAGCTTCTTGCAATTATCCCACTCTGTCTCCGTGTGGAATTCTTGCTTTATATGGCAGCATTGTCACTGTTACTGTTTATTACATTTGTGCCAGCACTGAAATATTTATTGCATATTTTTGTATACTGTGCTAATTTTTGTGGTAGTGTTCGTGGGACTTGGGAGGGTTTCTGCACCAATTATTTATTTTTGTTTTGCACTTTATTACATCATTGGTTATGCAGTATATGCTTGTTCCGTGAAATTCCATTGTTACATTTATCATGACAATGACAATAAAGGATTGATTGAGTTGAAATGTATTTTTGCTATAAATTTCCTCTTTGTTTGCTGTTTTTCCATGTTTTGAACTGATCTATTTGTCTCGTCAGCCTGGTGCTTTTCTGAGAATCTACAACTTGCGAGCCATCCCAGGATCCAGCAAAGTGCCGGGCCTCACAAGCAGCCAGCCAGTGGAAGTGGATCACCTGGCTTTTCATCTTCATGGCGGGACATCTTACGGAAGGGGCATCCGGGTTCTTCCAGAAAACACCCCAGATGTGCAAGAGCTCAAGAGGTATGTTAGCACATATAGATGAAGCAGGCATACCTTATAACCACTGGAACCAAAGTCTTTATATACGAATACATTTCTCAGTTGCTTATCAACTAGAAAGTATTTAGTAGTTGACAGGAAAATCTGTCAGGAACTGTTGCATTCTTTAAATTAGGACTGAAAACATTTGTTGGAAGCAGCTTTTGGTCAAATAATGTAATGAAATGTTTGCCTACAAGCTCTAACTTCGTTCTGGTCTTTGCAACCGGAGCTTTTCAGAGGAACCAGACTGACAGGTCGGGTAGTTAACATCCCCAAACTGTCCCAATTCTGCCCCCGGGACAATCTCATCCATATGTTGTTCAGATACATTAAAGTGCCCTAAACCGTGCTATGACTGCAGTCACATAGCTATAATCCTGCTCAACTCAGGATTCAACTATACTGTCATAATAATTAGACTTATTCTCATTCTATAATAGTTGTGGCTGGAACAAAACAAGAGCAGTTTCTGAGTGTGATTGCTGTCTGTAATTATTTTATTGTGGAACATCTTGACTTGTCTTAAAGATCTAAAGTACTCCACAAAGTGTGTGGACAGACTTCCTCATCGAGGTATGGGAGGCATATTCACATCATTACAATGATCTGCATTAAGTCAGAATTTAGCTCAATACAGCAGTCAGCAGCAGACAGTGCTGTTGAAATTGATAAACATTGGAGAACTAAATAGGTACGATCAGAAAAACTCTATTTTCAGCCAGTTTCTTTAATGAGTCGCTGATGTCACCCAAGAAGCTGTTGTTTTGCTGTCATTCACTAAAAATATCCCCTGATAGGCGTCTCTCTGAATGTCTGACAGCACCGCTGCCATGGTTATTTGGACACTTGGCGGGTGCCTTTCAGGTATTTATACTGATTTACATAGAAATATGTAATTAGGGGTGAGGACAGGGTAGCCCAAGGTACACGTGCAGGGACATTCAATGCCACGCAAATTGGGATTTATCAAGGCAACACATCCTGTGACTCGTCTACGCACGGTTTCATATAGCTCAATTTCTTTGTGCTGCAAGTTTCGGGATGTCTCACTACCACCAACGTTTAGTATGAAAGCTGCACAACTCTAGCCTCGTGAGACCATCCTGATCTCGCGAGCTTTCAAGGTTTCACTCGCAGGTCAGTCTGGCTACTTTCCGTTAAAGAAAATTTGGAGCCGTTCACCAAACGAACGTCCAATCAGCATTGGATTTGAGGCGGGTTGAGGTGTGAGGCAACGAGAAGCGCAACAGTTCAGTCTAAAGAACATGGCGGCTTCAGCCGATGAAACTAGCGTTAGTGTGGCTATCGAGCAAGTTTTATCGGAATTACAGAGTATTTCTTTGCTGAGCTAACGAGCATTTACCTGCAGCAGCAAGAGTAGCTTGGCTTGTGGTTGTGTTTTCGTCGTCGCTCGTAACAGAGCAACGACAAATCTGATTGGTTTATTTGGCCCGTCTATCACCAACATAGGCCAATCAGCTAACCAGTATTTTCGCCCCTTCCCAAAATTACTTCAACGGAAGGTTTCCAGTAACCTGACGCCGCCAGATAGATTTGCTTCGCATATCCATCTGGAAACCTTCCGTTGAAGTAATTTTGGGAAGGGGCGAAAATACTGGTTAGCTGATTGGCCTATGTTGGTGATAGATGGGCCAAATAAACCAATCAGATCAATGAAGCATATGACATACTCGTCAACATGCTTCGTCGTCGCTCTGTTACGAGCGACGACGAAAACACAACCACAAGCTAAGCTAATTCCCTTTCTGTCTTTTGATACCCTTTAAAGCAGAGGTATTCATGCAGGCGGGTCATGACATCGAGTTCCAGTTGAAATATATGCTTGACAAAGAAAAATGACTTGGTAAACCTAAACCCACTTTCTAACCTAGATTTGTGGGTATTCCTGGGGTCAGTGTTCTCATGCTTGTGCCCAAGCTTTAACCTGTGCACTGGTGTGTAAAGATGTTGCTTCAGAATTTCTACATGATATTCTTTCCTCAAGAATCTGTGTAAATGATGCTAGATAAATAAACCTGCTTGCTTTTATCCTGTTTATGTGCTTTTAGAATCATGGAGGCATTCTCAGATGATGAAGAGGATGATGTCTCTGAAATGAACGATTCAGAGCTGTTGGAGGTCTGGTCTACTCCGCCAGAGTTTTTGGGTATGAAAGAGTTATTCAAGTCAGACTTTAGCCCCAGTTCCACTGGCTTATAACGTCTGCGCACCACTCACTTTCAAGTGTTTCAGGAGCAGTTTTTTTCATGGCCAGCCGGGTTCGTGTGGCTCTGCTAAAGACCAGGGTCAAACCGCGCTGACTGGTGAGGAGTTTTAAGTGAACACCCCTCTTTTCAGTGATTGGCTGCGGGGCGAGGAGAAACAAGAATGCTTTCTCTGAGGAAGTCCAGAAAAACTGAAGAGCGACAACATTATTATTAAGGACCACTATGAACAGAGTGGGTCAAACCAAAATTTTATTATATTCAAACCACAAACCACACCTGAAGGGTAAAACAAGAAAGGGGACAATTCACCTTTATATACCCAGAGAACTCAGCAGAGTGAGAAAAATAGAAAAAAATAGTCACGCTAACTGTAAGCTTTGTCAAAAAGGAAAGTTTTAAGCCTATTCTTAAAAGTAGACAGGGTGTCTGCCTCACGGACCAAAACTGGGAGTTGGTTCCACTGGAGAGGAGCCTGATAACTAAAGGATCTGCCTCCTATTCTACGTTTAGAGACTTTAGGAACCACCAGCAGACCTGCAGTCTGAGAGCGAAGTGCTCTGTTAGGAATATACTGGGTAATCAGAGCTCTGATATCTGATGGAGCTTGATTATTAAGGGCTTTATATGTGAGAAGGAGCGTTTAAAATTATATTCTTGATTTAACAGGAAACCGATGAAGGGAAGCTAAAGTTGGAGAAATATATCTTATATATCTTATATCTTGTTGATTTTCATCAGAACTTTGTAGCAGTATTTTGGATCAGCTGAAGGCTTCGAGCTGCATTTTGTAGACTTCCTGATAGTAAATGGCTTATGGCTTATACTTGTATAACGCTTTAACTAGTCTTGACGACCTCCAAAGCGCTTCACACTACAGTTCAGTCATTCACCCATTCACACACACACATTCACACCCTGACAGTGGTGAGCTATGTTAGTAGCTACAGCTGCCCTGGGGCAGACTGACAGAGGCGATAGTAAAGTATTATAATAGTCCAGCCTTGAAGCAACAAATGCATTGACTAGTTTTTTAGCATCACCATCATCCAGGGGTGAAAAAAAGGAAACCCTGGAAACCTGTTTAATATAAGATCTTGGTAAAAAATAAGACCAAGATGTTTTGCTTTATTAGCAGAGGCCAATTTAATGCCATCCAGATTAAGTGATTGATTAAAAAGTTGTTGTTTTTTTGAGGACTCTGCGCCAAAGATTGCAATTTCTGTCTTGTAAGAATTTAAAAGCAGGGAATTAAAGTCATCCAGGTTCTGATGTCATCAAGACAGTTGTAGTTGAAGTAATTGATTGGATTCATCAGGATTTATAGATAAATAAAGCTGAGTGTCATCAACTTAACAGTGGAAATGAATCCCATGCTGTCTGATAATATTGCCAATCGGAAGTATATATATATATATATATATATATATATATATATATATATATATATATATATATATATATATATATATATATATATATATATATATATCCCAAACTGGGATATATATATATATATATCCCAAACTGGGATATATATATCCCAAACTGGGATATATATATATATATATATATATATATATATATATATATATATATATATATATATATATATATATATATATATACTTCCGATTGGCAATATTATCAGACAGCATGGGATTCATTTCCACTGTTAAGTTGATGACACTCAGCTTTATTTATCTATAAATCCTGATTTATATATATATATATATATATATATATATATATATATATATATATATATATATATATATATATTGTAAAGAAAATTGGTTCAACGACTGTATCCTGTGGTATTCCACAAGTGACCCCTAAAGTTTGAAGATTTATTATTGTCATGAACTGTTCTGTTGAACGCAAATTCAGCCACACACAGAGTTCCGTCTTCAGCAGTTTATTGAAAAGTGATGAATAGTGGATGAGAAGAACCAGAGAGTTTAACTGGTCTGGAGCAGGTGGATGATGGCTAGAGCAGAATGAGCTGGTGGGCAGGAGGAGCTGGACAGCAGAGCCAGGCGAGTGCAGGTAGCCAGGTTACCTTCTGGGCTGAAGGGAGAGTGCAGAAGTTTCCAGCAAGGCCAGCAGCACAGTGAAAGTCCTTGGTGCCGGAGGACAGCAGGCAGGCACGAGGAAGGTGAGGTGAAGGCTGGAGCATTAGGTGAGCAAGGGGCTGACGTGAGGAAAGTTGGGAGACGTTCCAGCAATGAAGGGCTGGCAGAGAGTCCTTAAGTAAGCAGAGAGGCAGGTGGAATCAGTTCCCTTGATTAGTGATGGCAGGTGCAGTGAGCAGCAGCAGCCTCATCTCCACTCACTCAGCAGTGAGTGGAGATGAGGCTGTATGGGGGAGATGAAAGCGCTGGAACTGTCCAAGGTGAGACAGGTAAAAACTGAACCTTAACAATTATTAACATGAACTAACTGGAATCTGTCAGATATTAAAAACCAGCCTAATGCTTTCCCCTTAATACCTAAAGTATGTTCAAATCTTTCTAGGCGAATAATGTGATCAGCTGTTTCCAATGTGGCACTGAGATCTAACTGGACAAGTGCAGACACAAGTCCATTATCTGAGGCCATGAGAATATCATTAGTGACCTTTACCAGAGCTGTTTCTTTGTTATGAGCTCTGAAGCCTGACTGAAACTCTTCAAATAGGTCATACTTTGTAAGTGTTCACATACGTGATTAGCTACTACTATCTCAAGAATTTTAGATAGAAAAAGAGGATTAGGTATAGGTCTGTAATTTATTAAGTCATCTTGATAAAGATGGGTTTTTTTAAGTAAAGGGTTAATAACAGCTCCTTTAAAAACCTGTGGTACATAGTCATTTACTAAGGATAGACAATCATGTCTAAAATAGGGTAATCAATCAAAGGGAATACCTCCTTAAATAACTTGGTTGGGATTGGGTCTAACATACAAGTAGAAGGTTTAGATGAAGCTAAAATTTTAGATCACTCAGAAAGCTCTACTGCTTCTAAACGGTTCAAACATCAATCAGGTTTTAAAGATTCCTCCAACTCTGCCTCACTTACTGAGGATGAGGTAATCATGTTTGGAAGGATGCCAATCATTTTATTTTTAATGGAATCAATTTTATTTATGAAGAATCCCATAGTGTCATGACTGCTGAGAGCAGAGGGAATGGATGGATCAACGGAGATATGCCTCTGGATAAGTTTGGCAACTGTACTAGTGTAAGAGAAACCTGGGATTATTTTTATTCTCCTCTATTAATGATGAAAAATATGCTGCTCTAACTTTATGAAGGGTCTTTTTATACAACAGTAGACAGTTTTTCCAGATTAGGTAGGATTCCTCTTGGTGTGTAGAGTAGGGCTGGACGATAATTCATTAACAAAATATATTGATCAATAGACGTGTGGCGCAATAGGAAAAAAAAAGGGTTGATAAAAGTTTGATAGAGACAGTTTTCCTTCCTTCCTTTCAGCCTATCATATTTGTTGATGCTACAGTCACTACTTCCTCTCAACCAATCGTAATCGCGGACCCAGGCACGCCGTCACAAAGCACCGCCCTCTCAAACCACAACATTGCTGCCATCTGCTGGGCATTCCTGTGATACTGAGGATATTAAAAGGGGGACATGCTCTTTAAAGTTTGATACAGCATTATCTGATAAAGATCTACTATAATGAAACCTTCTTCTGGGGGTGAAGAACTCAGTTAAATCGAACTGAAAGGTTATTAAAAAAGGGGTCAGATAGGGCATGGTTGTGAGAAAATACTGTTAATTCTTCACAATCAATACAGTATGTCAGCAAAAGGTCCAAAGTATGTAGGCAAGAATGTTCAAAAGAATTGTAGTTATTAATTGGCATGGGACTAAAATGGTTCCTGCTCCTCCTCCTCTTCCCGTAGGTCAGGGAATGTGGAAATTTAAATAATTGGAGGGAGTTGACTTATTTATACTAACGTAGTCCTCTTGTAGACAGGTTTCTGTGAGACAAAATAAATCAATCTGATTTTCAGAAATCGATTCATTAACTAACAAAGTTTTTTTTTCTGTAAAAATTCAACTCTTTTGAATTTTGGCTCTCCACCAAGGGCATAACTATCCGAAGTGAGGGGGACATATATTTTCAAAGGCCTATGGAGTGATTTATCATCCTCTCACACCTCTTCAGTGGCTAAGAAACCACATAATCAGCAACAGCAACAGTGTAGCCCTGGGTGACCAACTTTAGTTCTTTAAATCAACAAAATATTTTATCTCCCAATCTCTGGTTGTGTTAGCACAATGACCCTCTGACATGAGCCAGATCATGAGGTGCCAAATGAAAACATTTGAGATTAGATGAGATGTTTGGTAAAAAGAAAAAGTGCCTGTCTGCAAAATATTACTTAAAACACAACAAGGAATGGAAGTCACAAGTTAACTGGGTTGTTTATGCCTCATAATTAAATTTATTGGCAGGAACATAGAAATTGACACAACACTAAACAAATCCACATTTTAGTCAAATGTAACAGCTGTGCTAAATTTATCAAGTTAAAGAAAAATGCCATGACATTTCTGCTTCCATTAAGAAGGCAAATAAGGCAGAAGTCAATATCTGAAAATAAATATTTTGAATAAATAAATCAAACAAAGAATCAATCCCCTGCTCTGTCACTGTCTGCAGGCTCTCCCTTTTAGTGTTACAGCCCAGTCTCTTCCTGACTCATCATGGCCTTCTCCCTGGGACACCTAATACAGATAAAAATGTTTTAGAGTGTGATTGAGAGTTTTACCCAGTAAGTTGTAGCCTCTCCTTACCTGTGAAGACTGAGCATCATTGTCCACTGCTGCTAGCTACTGCTCTCCCTGCTTCTGCTCTTTTTTTATTGTGGCAATAAAGATTTATCTTAAATATGTGGAAAGCCACAATGAGCACAAGTTACACAGAAATTTGTCACGATTTGTTTACTGATGAACTCAGAACCACACACACACAGGACTAAAAGTTGAGAGTTTTTATTGAAAGGATGATGGATGATGTAACCAGCGGGGCAGGACTGCGCAGAAACAGGGTTGCAGATGATGGCAGGAGCTGACGGCCCAGAGTGAGAGTACGTGGAACCAGAGACAGGCAGCAGTGTCCACAGCTTAAACGAGAAACAGAAGGCAGGGTTCCAAAGGCACACAGATGATTGGCATGGAGAGGGTGTTGAAGGACCAGAGAGGAAATGAGAACAGAGGGAGTTTTAAATAGGGGAACTAACAGGTGGAAAGAGTCTGACTGATTGATTAGTAAATAGCTAACAGGTGCGACTGACTGCAGAGGGAGTGAAGTGAAGGCTGAGTGAGAAGGGATGATGAAACTGAAAACTAATAATAAATAAAATCAAAAACATAACTAAAAACCCAAACGAGGAAGAAAAGTGAAAGTTAATGGTAAACAGAAGCCAAACCAAAAACTAAACCATGACAAAATTATTTCTTGCCATGAACTAACTAGGGATGTAACACAGAGGTAACAATAGTATCCTTGTTAACTAGCTTAACATGATATACTGGCATGTATTAACAAGTCATCATTTAGCTAACATATCTGCAATGGCATTACTCAACTTACATGGTTTATTAGGAGAAAAAAACTGTTCAAAGCCTTTGCTGGCTCTGGCTGGTTTGCTGAATATCCACACACGCTGTGAATAACAACTGTGTTGCAACACGTCTCCCATCTGTGATTCCTGGTCAAGTTCTTGTTTTTCTGAATTTTCTTGTCTCGCCTTGTCCTCGTTCAGACACTTTATCGGCTTCTGTCTGGATATGACCTGGATTGTTTTTCGACTAGGAACCTTGCCAAGCCCCAACAGGATCTTGTAAAATGACTTACTGTGGTGGCTCCTGAATAAATAAATCAACCTTTCACTCACACAGTGAAGGTTGATTTAAATGAGCCCTACTCAGTTTTACTGTGTTTCAACCAACCAACAAAATGCTTAGAAGATGGACCCGCCTCCTCGGGGTGGCTTTAGCCCCCGTCTTGTTTACAACATTAACTCTTTAACAAAATCTGTGAGAAATCGTAGAGAATAAAAGAAGATCATAAATAAAAACATAAAAGAAAAAATACAAATGTTTGTATAATTGTAAATGCAAGATTTTGTTTGATATTATCTAAGGATAAAATAATCCATTTAGAGTTTAAGCTAATAATAAAATGAGGCAACAGTCCTAAAGTCTGCTCGGTTTGACCCTGGTCTTGAGCAGGCCCGGAGAAACCCGGGCTGGCCCTGATAAAACTTGCTGAAATGCTCACAAAGCGGGCAGAGCGGAGTAGAGTACGCCAAACCGAGGTGGTGGAAACAGGGCTTTTGTTTCTGTTTTTTGCATGAATTCAGTTGTTATGTATAAGTGAAGGTATGAGGGCAAAACTTGGTCTAAATGCATTCTAAACTTAGATGGACTGAATGAGGGCTTCTTGTGCTCTCAACAGTGAAATCACACATTGTAAAACAGAACATTGTTAAGTATTTTCTGTAATCCTAATGTAAAGTTTAAAGTAAAAGACATTGTTGCTTGCAATGGCGATTTGAGAACTTGGACACAGACTGCATTGCCATGGACACATGTTCATAGGGGTGTACGAATGAACTCATGGATAATAGAAAGATTTGGCAAAGCTGCAGGGAGATGCTTTTAATTTCTGGGCATTTTAAAAGCATATACATTAAAAGGGATGAAAGTCTTAAATTTTACCATTGTTACATAAAGGGTTCCTCTAAAACAAAAAAAGTATTTGACCTGGTTTCTGTTGTGTACTTAGTAATAGGAAAGATTTTAGAACCATTGTAAGTGCACAGTTAGGATGATAGTTGTTTCTGTTATTTAACATGTTTTCCCATGAGTTCAATGTGTAATACTCAGTAATTATCCATCATATCCCTTTTTGTTTGCATTTCAGATGGTGATGCAGTGGACTGTCACACTGGTATGAAGATCAAAACACCTGACTGAGTTGGGTTCAAGTTCAATGCGGAACCCATTTTTTTTTGGAAAAAAATCTGAAAATATAGTACTATGACAAGAGTGTCTGCACCCCTACAGATTTCATCTGTAAACATTTTTGTTTTTTTAATTTGTCACACTTAAATGTTTCAGATCATCAAGAAGTCCAGTAGGCTAAAACATCTCAAAAGGCCACGTCCAGACCCGGTCACTGCCAGAACTGTAGAAGCAATAAATATATTCAATAAAACCTGTCTGACATGATGAAGTAGGCTAAAAGATCTACAAAAGGAATTCATTATCTCCTGATCTAATGGAATTCAAGAATAAAAGAGAAAAAAAGTAATTAAGCCATTTCTAAGGCAAATAACCAGAGGAAAAGACATGATGTACAAATGAACAAAGATGGAACAGTATCACTCCAGGAGCTCTTTGACTCATCCATGATATCACCAACAACATCTAAAGCCCATAAGGCCTTGTCTCAGTTAAAGTCAGAATTCAATAACAAGGAGAGACCGGACAAAACGACTTCAGTGAGAGTTCCAAGTCAGAACCACTGCTGACCAAAAATAACATAAATGCCCATCTCACATATACCAAAAACATGCTGATGATCCCCAAGACTTTTGAGAAAATATTCTGTGTACTGATGAGGCAAACGGGGATCTTTTGGGAAGGTGTCATATTGTATCTGCCGTAAAACTAAGACAGCTTTTCAGAAAACAGACTTCATTCCTATAGTCCCACATGACAGTGGCAGTGTGATGGTCTGGGGCTACTTAGCTGCTGCAGTAACTGGATAATATTCAATAACTGATGGAACCATGAATTCTGCTGATAATCCTGAACTTTCCTATATGTATGAGCTTAATTCTAGAAAGCAGAGTGGTCCACTCATTTAAAAGGCACTTTGCCAGTTATAACTCGAGAGTCGTTCCTGCCAAGGGTGGAAAACCTGTCACGGTTTTTCAATGGGTGATCAGGTTTGTTTGGATAGATCTGTCTTTTGTAAAAGAAATAATCATTTAACTCGCATTATCATTGTAGGATATTGAAACATGTTTGATAATCTGAAACATTTAAATTTGTCAAGGAAGCCTGTAAATGGACAGTTTGGATATTTTCTTGTCTTCAGTCATATTTTTGAAGGCAACAATTTTGTAATATTTTTCCAGTGAGAACCTGTAGACACCGGCTCCAACCTGTAACACTGTCCCAGGTGAAGCAGAGTGATCCCAGTCAAGTTCATCACGTTAGAGTCCAGCTGAGATCGTATCAGCCCCACAGACTGCACCAGGCCCTGAAACTCTTCTGCAGCAAGTGTGCATCAATGTAGGTGTATACACCGAGGCAGAGGTCCTGGGTTGAGCTAAAACTGGACCCCATGTGGCATTAAACTGTGACCTGTTTGATCAGCTAAGGCAACTAGGGAAGTTACTCTGTAAGCAGTGAGCAGAACCTTCCTCAGATCTACTTATGTTTGTGTAAAATTACAAAGCCATCAATACAGATGTGCTGTTTTATTATGCTGACATTCACATGGTTGTTATTCACCTGAAGTGTACAGAATTATATGGGCAAACAATAATCTGTACCTTCACAGAACCCAGTGTCTGCTGAAAGATCTTTGAGATTTCAAATGAGCACAGCTGTTAAACACCTGACTGCCTGCTGGCAGCCATGAGCTGCCCTGTACACGTACCACACTGACATTTTATCTTTATCTTATTTTCCTGTAATGTAATTGATATGAGGCAATTTAACATCGTCCTAGTCTAATTACACTGAGGTTCAGATGCAATCAGAATAAAACATCACAGTACCAAGTACGTCCAAAATTGATCTAGAAGAAACTGTCCTCAAAATCCCTGTTGAAACCTAGGATTATCTTACTCCCGAGCTGATCTGGTTGTAGGTAGACCAGTCTGACAAGCGCAGATCCACAGTTGGGACCATAAAATTTTTCTGAGCTGTGTGAAAACGAAATTTCGTTCTGTATGCACTCTGTGTATACAAAATGACAATAAAGAAAGTCTAAGTCTAAGTCTAAAAGAGTGTGCAACTTTCATCTTAAAAGTTGACAGTGAAATTTTGAAATTTGCAGTGCACAAAAACTCGCAGTGTACAAAAACTGTATAACATTATGAGTAAACATGTCCCCACACACATTGCCTTGATAAGTCCAGATGTGCAGGAAATATTGGTGCGTTCCTTATGCCTCGAAGGACGGGACAAACGAGTAACAGATCACATCATCCTGCCTTTTTGCGTTCCAGTTTCCCTTGTGGACAGCAGGAAAAAAATATGGACGCTCGCACTGTTGTTATAACCATGACAATAACGCTGCTCTAGGCGGTATTTTGTGCAAACAAACAGCTGAAACATCCCATTTGAAAATAACTGAAAGGTAGCACCTGTAAAACTGTCTAAATGTTACATAAGAGAGCTGCTGCGAACAAAGTATGAGGTTTTACTCAATGTTGCTGCAAGTAGCAGCCATCATGAATACAGAAGTTGGATACCATCTTTTTGCACCGAGTTTCCTACTCGTAATACCGACTTTAGGGGCCGTTGCAGTTAAATTTTCCAACCCAGAAGTCGAGAACTTTGGCCACCGAGCACAAATGGAACGCACCAGAATACTCTGGTTCTCATGTATCTAGTGCCACCTTCTCCCCGCCCCTAGATACATGTACAAATTAGTAAAAATACCACAAAGGCACCCACCAGGTTTCCAAATAACCATGGCAACAGCGCTGTCAAACAGAAACAAGACACCTCAGGGGATATTCGTAGTGAATGACATTAAAGCAACAGCTTCTTGAGTGACATCACAGACTCATTAAAGGAACTGGCTCTTTCCATTAGGAAGTCCTGTTTAAATCCTTAAAACAAGTCAGGATGCTACATCAAAAATTAACATAGAGGTCAGTCTTTACGCACGGGGACTGCTCTTATTTTGTCCCAACTCAACTATTAGAATGAGAGTAATTAGAATTATTATGATAGTACAATGGAATCATTATTAAGGCAATATGTGTCCAGTTTTAGCTCTGATTAAGCAAATACCGCAGCAGAGTTTAACACGAAACAGCACCGTTTCTAGTTCCTCCTAGTTTCCCTCTGTAACTCTAGGACTAGAGCTGATACCAGGGGGAAAGGGTTTCCTAACCCAGTTTAAATGTATATTTTAAATCCCCACTTAGTAATTTTCGAGTGGCGCTCCCCCTACGGGACCTTTCGGAAATAACACTGTCGTAAAGACCCACTCCTCTCTGTGTGTACCCCAGCTACAGCACCAGCACACTGTTACTCTCAAAGCAGCTAGTGAAACGAGAGAAAGAGATAGACGTATGTATGTGGGCGGATATAGACTGACTCACAGTGAACCCAGCATAAGGTGAGTCTAGTTTTATATTTAGGGGAGGGAGTGGGACAAGGAAGAGGTGAGAGAGAGAGATGTGTGTATGCGGATGGATAGTGGCAGGAGTCACCAGCTTGCTGTCTGTAGCACAGCAGGAGCTGGTCTATTTATAGCTCTTGAACTAATTGCTTAGTTTATTGCCCCAAATAAGATACTTCATGGTCAAAACAAGTCCAATAAACTGCAACCTGTGACTCACAAAATTTACAAGACTTAAAAAAATAAGCCATACGTCACTTATAATAAGTAGTCTTGATAACAGTGTTATTGATTCCAGTGGCCTTATCGGGCTAGCGTAAAGCTGTTTGTCTTACCGTGAGCTTGCAGGAACATTGAAGAGATTTGGCATTGTAAAATCAAGCACTGAAAACTTAAACATTGCAAAAGTCACGTGCAATGACATAGAAAAAGAGATTTGGCATTGTAAAATTAGACATTAAAAAGTCAAACATTGTTAGAAAGTAAAAACTTGTGATGATACTCTCATTTAATGCTGCAGCTTTTTTCAATGATTTATATTTTTTAGTGTCACTGTCACTGAGTTCCTTCAGCTATGATGTCACTACAAGCTGGCACTGTTTTTGCTGTCGGGCGCGGGGCTAGATTCAAGACCCCTTTCGTGGGCCTTCCGTTTTTCCGGTACTCCTTATCTACCTGCATTGAAGTTATGGAAAGCTCTGGTCAAGTACCACTGCTCGATATGAAGAAAGGGTATAATTTTCATTAATATTATCCTCATTTGTTTATACGGCTAATGATTGTAGTGACATGGAGCTAAACCAGTGAAAGCAGGTAGATGATAAGGAGTACGGGAAAAATGGAAGGCCCATGAAGGGGCCCGCAACACCTCACCTGGGAGGTGAGGTATTCCGGGCACGTCCCACCGGGTGGAGGCCCAGGGGAAGACCCAGGACACGCTGGAGGGACTATGTCTCCCGGCTGGCCTGGGAACGTCTTGGGATTCCCCCGGAGGAGCTGGCCCAAGTGGCCGGGGAGAGGGACGTCTGGGCCTCCCTACTGAAGCTGCTACCCCCGTGACCCGACCCCGGATAAGCGGAAGACAATGGACCGACGGAACGACAACGCTGTAATTCCAGACTTTATTATCTGTCGTGTGGACATTCTGACTGAACGTGTGTTTCAATCAGTGGCTCACATGGACTCAGATGTCGGCAGGTGTCGCACCAACTAGTTCACCCGACAGAAACTACAGCCCCTGTGCTTGGAGCTTGCTGCTGAAGCGGAATTCATGTACACGGCCTGCCAGTCCAGGTCCATCGGCCAGCCTCATTATGGGCTCAATACAGGAGGAAACTGCGAAGAATCAGAAGATATTTCTGGAATTAACGGAAATCATGCTTTTATGTCAACTCTACAAAAGAATAATACAACCAGCTTCATCCTATATTAGAGACAAGGAAACAGAAAATGTTGAGGACCCAACATAGATTTCTGGAAAATGAGGCAGAAAGATGGTCCTATTTAAGTTCTTATTTTCTCTCTAATTACACAATTTTGTATCAGTTGGACATGTTTTAAACTAAAGGATTATGAACTATTTTTTCTGCATCTGAGGAAGGATGTTCCTGTTTTTGGCAAAGTTGTCAAAGTTAGGGGACGTTCTAAGATACCAAACCTCCTTAGTAGTGGTGGGTAAATTAATGCTTAGAAGAGTAATATGAGATATTAATGTAGCTGAGAAGAAGCAACATAATAATGGAATTGTATTCCACGTTGTCTAATATAGAATTAAAGGTCCAATTTATTGCTGTGCTCTGATCTTAGTCAGGACATACCAGATGATGAACTGGTGGCACTTATCTTCTCTGAGGCATCCAAGCACTCCAAAGCCTGCAGTCGTCCTCCATGGGCTCTCGCAGGACATGTTGACCTCCCTGCAGGCACCTCAGGGTGTCGAAGTGTTTATCTATCCCCCAGGCTCATGATACCGGGCAGAACCGACCAACTCATCTTTCTCATGGGTAACAGCTTATGGACCTGACTTCAGAAATTTGCTTCACTTTTCTTTATTGTTTTTGTTCTAAGATAAACCTCAAAAAAGTTTGCTGCTTTTCTTTTCATCAAATCTGCAACAAAAGAAATTGTGTTTTCCTGATCACTTTTCAGGTTGCACTCTAGAGGAGACATGCCAGCTTGCAGCAGCCTACCCGAACATCATTCCAGTGTCGTCGTCTGGGGGCCAACTGGCACTGCTTGATCTGTCTGCACCTTGTCTGTTTAGAGGCAAAAAGAGATATTACGGGTAGAGAGATTAACTTCACACTGCTTGCCCCCACCCTTTTCCTTCAGTGTCTGTTCATACCTGTTGTGGCCTTTCCTCTTTGTTGCCTCTGTTTTAATAAAGCCAGCGATGGCCTAGGGGGAATATCCCATTCCCCTATTTGACGAGCAAATGTCCCAGCACTGTAGCAACTACACACAAACTTAAGTTAAAGTACTGATAAATGAGAAATAGTTGTATCTGACACACCCAGTAGTTTCATAAATGTTGCTGTTAGACAACAAACTCTGTCAACCATATTATTACAGAAGGCCTAAAGATGGGAGTCACAAACAGATTTATTGGCCAAATGTCTTCACACAGGGTGGAAAGGGTATTGACATTGATTCCACTTAGCTCTCACTGTACAGACATATATATGACATGTGAAAAAGGAGTTGATCTAGTAATTGTATTTATTTATGAAATCTCCTTACTGCAATTCTTTTAAATTCTGAAATTTATAAATGTTCACCAAATAATTTTTGATGGACTTGTGTGCTTTTGGGCTTTAATAGAAGGCAGTGGTTCTCAAATTTCATGGGCGCCCCCTGGATGAGGAAGACATGAAGCCATGACAGAGGAGCAAGGAAAGCCTTACCTTTGTTTGTCCAGAAAATACAGTGCAGGTGTTAGAGTTAAATAGGTTTGTGGAGATATTATACATAAGACCTGCTAAATGGGTCAACAGCACCTTCTGTTGTTTGGTCTGTACCTGCAGTCAGTAGTATGAGTAGCAAGGGAATTGCTATTGAATATTGGTGAATTTTATCCTTTGTTTTGACTGCAGGGACGTTTCAGGCTAAAAAAAAAAAAACCTGCACACTTTGTTAATCGTCTTACATAGTCTATAAAATGTGGCAAAGTTGAACATTTCCAGTTGTTAGAAACTATATAAAAAGGCTTTTAACTGTTCTAAAATATAAAAGGATTCTGGATAATCCTCAGATCAATGGATTGAGAGAGAAAACAAAAGTTACTAGAAACTACTAATCAGCTTTGTGTAAGCTCTGGCAATAAAGACGAGAGAACAACGGAACCACCTGATTTCTGAGCGGAATCCACCTAAACAACTTGTCACATAATAACAGAACTGAAATCCCAGTCTAAAAGCTATCTGTGTATTAAGGAGAGCAGTCTGGCAACATGTTCATTAATATTTTCTTGTGTGTGTTGCAGGTGTAAACGGTGCTCTGAGGCTGCTTTGAGGGAGCCGAGCCCTGAAGGAATGGAGGGGATCAACGAGAGGACCATAGCAAAGGGTGAGACAAGTTCACGTTCCTGGACTGTTGTAGGAAGGTGAAGAGGAGAGGGCAAACATTAACCACAATAACATGCTTTAAAAGTATAAAACCAAGTAAAGCTGAAACTTGACGTATGCCTCTGGAAGAATAGCACATTAAAAACTATCAGTTAATTTGTTTTGTAAACTTTAAGTGTCTGTGAGTGTCCAAACAGGCGCTATATAAGTTTGATGTATTATTATTATTATTATTATTATTATTATTAACGCTGGAGATAGGCACCAGCAACCCTGCGACCCCATGAGGGACTAAGCGGATTAGAAAATGGATGGATGGATGGATTATTATTATTATTATTATTATTATTATTATTATTATTATCATCATCATCATCAATTTTGTTCACATATCATAGCTGAATGAGCTTCCTCTAGAAGGTGGCTGGACTCAGAGCTGAGTAGTAGTATGGAGCATCTCACCATCTTGGCTCAGATTAGAGCTGCTGTTCCTCCCCATCTATTGAAGGCAGCTGAGGGGGTTTGGGCCTCTGGTCCAAAATCCACCTGGGCGCCATTTGGACTTGCTGGGGAGACCCTACATCCATTCCAGCCTGGGAAAACCAAGGGAACCCCTAGGGTGGTAAAGTGTCACTAGAGTCATGGTTTCCTGCCAACGACTGCTGCATCCATTCATTCATGGACTTATTGATTCTCCTCTTTTGAGACCTAATTCTTTCCCCTTAATCTTCAGCCACTGTGGATGGCTGCTTGTTTTTATGTGGCTTGCTTGATGGTGATTGCCACCAGTCTATAAGAGAAAAGATGAAACAATAAAGCTTCTCTATTGATTCCCTCTCTGATTAAATGGGGGTGATTTAGCTTAGCATCACTGATCTCAGGTCAGTACTTTCTGAACTCACCTAAATGTCTGCTTTTGTCTGAATCTGTGTTCTGCAGACCTCGGGGTGCAGCTGCTGCAGTCGGTCTTGCTGATGAAGCTGGAGCTGCAGGACGCCACCGACACCCTGGACGTCTTCCTGTGGAAACATGCTGTGAGTTTCCACTTTTCACAAGATAACTAACATCTCTGAGCCAAAAGATCTACCTGCAAGAGCAAAAAAACCTCTGTTTGTACATGAGTTAGGGCCTGCAAGGTCATTTTCTGTTGGTGCTTCATCGATGGACATTGGACCTGAGTTGAAAGAAGTATCTTGTTCACACCCTGCCAGTTTTTTTTTCTTAAGCCACTATTTATCTATTTCTATCTCAATCACTGTTTAATTTAATGATTACATTATTTGTTTACACAATTCACTTTTCCCCACTCTCCCGTCTTGATTTTATTACCAACGTCAATTGTACTCTCCATCCTTCCAAAACCTTTGAGACCCAGAGTCTGCAACAGGAAAAAAATACATTATTTAAAACCAAGTAATCTGTGAATCAGCAAAGCTATAGTCTTAAATAAACCTTTCTTTTTAACGGTCAGTGTCAACAGAAAAAAGTACTTCAAAAATGAATGCTGGTTTTAAATTAGTTTCTTCATAGCATTAGTTTTAAAGGTTAACTTCTAAATGCCTGACCAGGGGCTGGGCCTCCTTTGGCTAGAGGGCCTATGGACAGGACAACAGTTTCTTTTAAATATAACATTGATTTAAGTCTTGACCCATTTTCAGATGCATTTGAAACAAATAAATGAACTGAAAACTCCTCCGACTTTCAACATCTTATAAAGCTCTCATTGTGAAGATCAAATGAATGAATTCATGCTGTCTGGATTAAAACAAGTTGATTTGCTTCCATCTTTAGGAGCTTTTCTTCAGTGTTGCAGCAGAAGACGTGTCAGCCAATCAGGAGGCTCAGAACAGCATCCATCAAGCTATGGATATCCTCTGTCCAGCAGAGGGCAGCAATGGTACGTCAACAGAAGCCAACAACACTAGCACTGCAACTTTAAGCCTGATGATTTCTTTTCCTTTTCATCCTGAGAGTTCGGTGAGCTTTAGCACAATATCATGTTAAACTCTTAAACTCATTTACAGGTGAGCGCCCATGGCTTGACCTGTGTCTCATGGCGTACGGTACAGAGGGGGATGAGAGAAAGAACCAGACCTGCTACCAAATCTGCAACACTGTTGTTGTCAAACCTACATCTAAATGACTGGACCCCGCCTGAAGCAGCATCTTTCAGATTCAAACAGGAGAACAGATGAAGTTTTTGGTCATGAGGTGTATGATGGCAAACTTTTTTAAAGGCCTGATGTGATTTTATTGTTGTTCCCATTTCCAGTGTTTTCTTTACCACTCAGTTTAGCTATTTAATGACTTTCAAAATAAAAGTATAAATAAAAAAAGTTTGAGGTGTTTGGTGTTAAATTATGTGTTTTATTTGAATCAGATGTTTTATTGGTTGCCATGATGTTTTGCCTCTTCAGGGTGGCTCTGCGTTTCAGTTGATCTGAGGATTATTGTACATGGATCACCAGCTGGTCTTCTGAATTCAGCCTTTCTATACTTTAACCCAAACACAGAGGAAGTTCTCTGTATCAGAACCCAAGAACTCCAAGCCTGTCATGGTGTGGAGCAACTCAGTCAGTCACAGCATGAGCCAAGCGGAAAGGACTTCTGATGGATGTTACTGCAGACTTTCATCCCAATAAGGAAGTAATATCACATCCATTTACTTCCTTGTTTCTTTTTGATAACTAAAGTCAGAGGAAGTGAAGAAGATTTAAGGATGTCTGGAACTGTCCAGCAGTTCCTCTTTTCAGGACACAGTTTCTTCCAGAGGAGGCTGCTACAGAATTATGTTACCACCAGGGCAGAGCTTGCTAAACACTGGCAGAAGGTGTTAGTGTTCAGTAAATTCCAGGCTGTCCCATGCCACTCAGTGCATCCAGTAAACTGAGTCATTTAATGCATCTGTTCTGTTTCTGGCCACAGAGGTTTGTTAGAGAACAAACCGTTCTATGAAGACGAAGGGACCCTGCAGACAGGTCAGTGAGAGTGTTGTTGAGAAGTTATAAGCAGGGTTAGGTTCTAAAAAAAGATCTCAAGCTTTAAACATCTCCCAGAGCTCTGTTCAATCCATCTGAACATGTAGAGGATGGCCCACCTGCAGACCTACAAGGAGAGCATTAATTTGTGGAGCGACATAAAAGAAATATAAATATATTTTGACAGCTATCAAAGTGACAGTTATCCCATCACCCGCTACAAAGACAGGAAGATCTCTGAAGTTAGACTTGGATGAGTTATTGTCCAACCCCATCCAGAGCTAAGTGCAACACGTCCAGCTGGTGTCCAGGGTGTAAGTTCTACTGCCATCAAACTATGACAGGTGACCTCCCGATGAACCCAACCCACTTTGCCCCTGCCCGCCTCCTAGTACTTTCTGATTATGTCAGGGGATATTTGACGTTACTTCCAGTAAAAAAATAAATAAATAATGTCTTGTCATGCAAAATAAAGTAGAAATAATTTAAAAATGGCTTGTCACAGTTTTTAAGCAGATGTCATAGTAAAACCTATTTTTCTTACTGGATCTCTCTTTCCTCTCTAGCTGTTGGGGACAGTGGGCTCTCATGAAACATTTTGAAACACACACATCCCCCACCACCAAAACCACTTCAAACTGCAGCAGTGACCTGGCTACTGTATTCCTCTCTTCTGTTCAAACGTCATAAAATAGCTGTACAGTAATTGTACTGATTTAATATTATATAAAGATCAACTATTTACTGAATAGGCCACTTCTAGAGGTATCCGTCTTTTATTTAGACAGAATAAAGTGATAAATATGAACATGCCATATGTACCCATACTGGGGTTTCCCCCCAGATGATTAGGACACCCCAGTATGGGTACATATGGAAAGATATGCATCTAGCCCAATATCCCTGTGTTCCCTCATTTGTGCCCCTCTGCCCCTAAGCAAGTACCTATACACAAATAACTCTGTTGTATGAAACTATATCAAAATCTGGGTCCAATTCAGAACACATTTTAAAAACAGAAATGCCTCCTGTCTGCTCCCGTTTATGGCAATCACCTGTTCTCTCCAGCTCTGGGGGGGACAGCGTTTAAGGAATGTTATAGAGCTGGGGTGGAATCTTTTAAAAATCTGGTTAAAGATGGTGTACTTATGTCTGCTGCTCAGCTGGAAAAGGAATATGGAATTCACTTAAAAACAAATTACTTCAGATACTTTCAGATTCGAGATTTTGTGAAAAGACATTCTCCTCATCTCTTGAATCACCACAGATTGGGTGGATAGATTGGCTATTGGAAATGAATCCGACTGCTAGGGGGTCGGTTTCTATGCTCTATGTAAATATCCAGAGGGTGGCTTCCCCATCCCTTGCCTACATAAAAAGGAAATGGGAGGAAGAATTAGAGCTGGACATATCAAATAATGAATGGAGGTGGGCAGTAGAACACATACATTCTTCGTCTGAATGACTAATGTTAAAACTTTCCTTTTTGACAAAGCTTATAGTTAGAGTGGCTCATACCCTGAGCTATCTCTATAGTTGTGCTGTGATAGGCTTAGGCTGCTGGAGGACATCAGGGTCTAATTTTCTCACTCTACTGATTTCTACTGTTCTTCAGTCTACTGTTCTCCTGTTTTGCATTGCATTACATTGAAATGACTGTTGTCATTTCAGCTTTTAACTTTTTGCTCTCTCTCTTTTTCTTCATAGTAGGTACACCTGGTCTGGTGTTCTGTTAACTGTGACATCATCCAGAGAAGACGGCTCACCCGCTACTACCATCTAATGTAGAACAGATTACTAGATCAATGTGTGCTTCTGTGCTTTTTTGTTTCTCTTGTTGTGTCTCTGCTCTGTCTTCTGTAACCCCAGTCGGTCGAGGCAGATGACCATTCATACTGAGCCCGGTTCTGCCGGAGGTTTTCCTTCCCGTTAATGGGGAGTTTTTCTTCCCACTGTCACTTCATGCTTGCTCAGTATGAGGGATTGCAGCAAAGTCATGGACAATGCAGATGACTCTTCCTGTGGCTCTACGCTTCTCCAGGAGTTAATGCTGCTTGTCGGGACTTTGATGCAATCAACTGGTTTCCTTATATAGGACATTTTTGACCAATCTGTATAATCTGACCCAATCTGTATAATATGATTGAACTTGATTTTGTAAAGTGTCTTGAGATGACATGTTTCATGATTTGGCGCTATATAAATAAAATTGAATTGAATTGAATTGAATGTGTTAGACATGGACTAACACAGTTTAAAGTGGTACACAGACTTCATTTCACGAGGGACAAACTGGCAAGAATTTACCAGGGAGCTGATCCGACTTGCCCTAGATGTAAACAGGTTCCAGCCAACACATCTCATATGTTTTGGTCTTGCCTCAGGCTCAAAGAATTCTTCAAAACCTTTTCATCCATTTACAAGAAAAATATTGAACCTGTTCCTCTGGTAGCCATTTTTGGTGTGGCACCGGTGGCACCGGCACTGCACGTTGGCTAAAGACACCAAGCATCTTTAAAAAAGGGACCCAAATCCTGTTTTTATTGCTGAAACTAGATTTTTTTCATTTATATTTTATTAACCAAGCTCAAAATAATTAGAAGAACGGATGCTTTTAATAAGGCTAATGTGCAAAACCCTACAATGATTTAACAGCCCTTTCTTACAAACAAAAAAAAAACCATGTTTGTTTTATTAGATTACATTTGGCCCACAAATACTTTTGATTTGATGATTTTGGCCCATATAACTAAAGTTCTGGAGACCACTGGGGAAAAGACATTAGTACAGTCAAGGATTCTTTATTGTCACTGCGTGTTGGTGAAATTTCTTTTGGCCACTCCGGCTAAGAGTACTGTAATGGATATTAATAATTATCAATTAAGTGAGCACACCACTCATGAAAACAAATGATGCATCGTTTGTCTTTAAGTTATTTATTCAAAGGCATGAGCGTTTGAATGTCTGTCCCCTAACGCAGTCAGGAAACAGAGCAACGAGAAAAAGAAAACACTAACTTTTATACATTCTGGGTTAACGAAGAAAGGTGGGGTGCACCCACTGGTATGATCCAGTTCTTATCTAACTCAACTCCTCTCTGTGTCCTTGGATGTGGAAACACAAAAGTGGATCTGTAGCATAAGAACTTGTTTCACACGGGAATGTTATGCAGGTGCACCCAGAGAAGATATGATCAGAGTTACATACATCAATAAAGGTTTTCACAACAGTACACATAGTAAAGACAAACAACAATGAACAAGGGTTACAATTTTGTTCCCCTTGTAGCATTAAAGAGAGATTAAAAGATAAAAAGGTGAAGATTATGTGAACTAGTTGTCCTTCATGAGTCACAGATAACAGATAATGACTAAGGTGCTTGTTGTGCTGTGATAATTAGAAGCTTCATTAACAGCAATGTGCATTTGGGTATTCTGAGATGATAGTGTGCAAGTAGGCAATAACATTACAGTGATTATAACGTGTTACAGGTTAGTAACAGTGGGGTGATTTAAAAGCATTGACTGCAGTCTCCCATCAAGGGGCGATTGCCTTCACAACTCCTGGGAAGAAGCTGTTTCTAAGCTTATTTGTTTTGGCTTTGAGGCTTCTCAAATATTTACATGATGGGAAAGGGGCAAACAGCGCATTGCCTGCGCTGTTCTCACCACCTGTGCTAGGTCCTTTCTCTCCTGTAATGTGCAGCTTACATACCATACAGTTATGCTGATACATAAAAGACTCTCTATGGCAGCTAAGTAGAAGTTATCTAGCAGGTTAGTAGAAAGCCAGTCCTTTTCAGTTTCCTGAGGAAGAAGAGTTGTTATTGGGCCTTCTTCACCAGGTGGGTGGTGTTCACAGTCTAAGAGAGGTCGGAAGAGATATGAATGCCCAGGAACCTAATGCTATCCACGCGCTCCACCACCTCCACCTGTATGTAGAGTGGAGCGTGTTCAGTCCTCCTGGAACTCCTGTAGTCTATTATTACCTCCTTGGTCTTACTGGTGTTCAGGATGCTCTCACTCCGGTCCTGCAAGTATTCACTCAGTCATGCTGCTAATCCTGCTGTGGTTCTGGTTCCATGTTCCCATCATGCCGTGCTGCTGGTCTTGCTACCTCCGTGCTCCGGCTCCATCCTGCTTGCCAGCTCCAGCCATTAACAGCCTCCTGGTCTGGACTCTGGTCACTATCCTCCACCATTCATCTTCCTCAATAAACTCTCTCTAAACTGAACTCTGTGTGTGGTTTCGTTCGGGTTCAGCTAAAAAGCATGACAGTATCTCAAATAAAGCTAATACCTGAGTCAAAACCTCCACAGTGCTGCTGTAAAGAAAACACAAAAAGTATGGTTATTAAAAGATAAATCGTTTTTCTTGTTCCTAACATTTTCCAATGTAAGAAATTAGAATTTTGTCAGTAATAAATTTGCCCTGATTAAAGATTGAAAATTATCATATAAATCATCTCTGCTAGCTGGCAAAATTGGGATTATTGTTATAATGCAGTTGGGGGCCATACAAAATCAATCCAAGGGCCAAAATATCCCAGGGCCGCACTAGGACGCCCCTGCCAAAGATGGTCGACTGGAATAGACAAACGGCAAAGACCTGCAGTAGTGAAAGAAGGTTCTACAAAGTACTGACAGGGCATATGACACTTTACAGATTTGATTTGTATAAAATGTGAGCACAATGTTTTCTTTCCTTAAATTTAATGGTTATGTACGGCTTTGTGTTAAGCAGTCACAAAAGTTTCCAATAAAAATGTCAATGTTAAGGATCATGACAAAATGTAAAAATGGTCAAAACGTGAATACTTTTGTAATGCTCTTTGCATTTGAAAGATATTCAATCATTTTAATACGACAACCTGCAAAATACAAGGAAGGAAAGACCTCATTATGTAATTTTGATTTATACATCACCTTTATGCTCTTTGATGAATCTGAACCACTCCTGATCATCTCTGGTGCTGGGTCCAAAACTCTAGGACTGCTAAAAGGTTTACAGTGGTTCTTTAGAAATAACGTAAGTTTCACCAGGCAGTACATGGTATGGAGCGGCACCCCATGTGTGAGGCTGTTGGTCCTCAATGCAGATCATTGGAATTTGATTGCCAGCCCTGGTGCTCTCCTCCCCTTCTTTATCCATCTGATTTCTGTGAGCAAGGCCTAGCAACACCAAACATTAAGACTAATGACATCTTTATTTTGTTTGTGAATACATAACAACAGCATTCAATGTATTTATTTATTTTTGCACTGGGACCACCCTTTTTTCTTTCAGTAAAGCACTAAACTAGCATCAAACAGCTTGTTTTCTTTTTCTTCTTGGTTCTTATGAGTTAATAATAGAAATGCTCCTTTTCTGCAGAGTATTAGTCAGAGAAGTCTGTGTTTGTTCATGTGTATTAACAAACGCAGAATTAATATCAGATAAAAGAAGTTTGACAGATGACGGCCCCTCCTCCCCTCTTTTCTCTCCCGCCCTCTCCCTCCTCCTTCTCCTCTTCCTCCAGGACCATCTACTCCCCTCACTTGGGCCTTTTTCTCTCTGGCACGGAGGTTGAGGAGCTGGAACTATTGAAACTTGTAACTTTACAGTTCTGTTAAAGACTTCTGGTTTTGATTTGGGCGTCACCACATGGGCTATCTCTAGACGGAACCGCTTCTGGACGCACTCGGAGCTGTTAGGCTTCTCACTTTTACGCAAATCTTCCATAATTGGATATCTTGGGTGCCATTGATACCCCAAGAAGCTCACGGCTTCTCTGACCCGATACCACAACCTGGATATGGATCGAGCAGTGTGGGTCACCTCGTACTCCACCTGTGTTTAAACTGAACCAAGATGCTGCCTCAGCGGGTCCTGTGCTTGTTGCTGTGCAGCGAGATCGGCGCGACTGAGCTACTCCGGCACAAAAGGTCGACTCTCGGTCCTCATTATGAATCCACCACCGCCGACAGGAATGCGCACAGCCGGAGATGGCGCAGAGTCAGCTGGCGGAGCAATGGAGGAGCCATCGCGAAGGTCCCGCCGATGGTTAGTATTGATCCGGAATCATCTGAGCCGATGACAGCACAGCACCCATGGTTTGTGCGTAAAAGCTCCGCAGAAAGTGCAGATTTACGCACTAAGGAAAGTAGGAGAAAAGGCGAGTGTACTGTGGGACAAGTGCTCAAACAAACCGTTCACGGACCTAAATGCGCAGTTAGAACCGATGAGAACGACCCGAAGCACACGGAGGACCGGATCAGGCGGAGTGAGCCGCTACCGGACTCACCGAAGGCTCTGCCTGTCGCCATGGCGCAGGAGCAGGATACATTATTCCCCTTAATGTTCAACAGCAGCAACTATGAAGAAGAGGACTACGTCTTCCCGGACGTCCCTGACTCCACGCCGTTTGGCCCAGTGAAGCCGCGAACCAGACACAAGCAGATGAAGAACCCGTTTTATCCGCTCACTGCGGCGTCCTACGGAGCGTACGCGGTGCTGATGGTGGCCGCCGTCATATTCAGCGTGGGCATCATGGGGAACGTGTCGCTCATGTGCATCGTGTGTCACAACTACTACATGAGGAGCATTTCCAACTCCCTGCTGGCCAACCTGGCGCTCTGGGACTTCGTCGTTATCTTCTTCTGCCTGCCGCTCGTAGTTTTCCACGAGCTCACCAAGAACTGGCTGCTGGGAGAGTTCTCATGTAGGATCGTCCCCTATCTGGAGGTGAGAGGGGGTTGATGGGAAGCGGGGTTCTACTGCTGAAGGTATGCTGAATTTTAAACGTCATATAGACCATATATATGCAGTGTATGGTTGTCTCTCAGCAATCAGGGATCACCAGGGATCACCAAAGCAAAGAATGACATAGAATAATGTCCTACTTCATGTTGGTCCCTATAAAATGTACTGACATTTAATGTTAGCTTCTGATAACCATGGGAAAATATGAGGGATGTGAAAACTTTAGCAAAAAGCCCTGTATCTCATCCCCAGTTAATCACATCCAACTGTTTTCACTCAGCCTCACGTGTGGAAAGTCTGGAGTTTTGCTATTAACAATTGGTGCTAATAATGTGCAAGTTTTTCTCTAATATTTACTGATTCTGATTTATCGCCTTGTACTTGAATGCACCAAATGCAATAAATATGATCCACCAAAGTGAGCACTGCTCATTGTTTAAAATGAAGTGTTCACACTAACCTACAAGCAAGGCAGGAGGCCCTGAGGGTTGAGGGTGTGTGAATATCAGACATGTAATATCTTGACAAACTACCACGCTGCAGCAGAGGTTGGGCTCAGGAAAATGATTTTCCCTCCGCTTTTACTGTCAGGGGGACAAACTAAACATCTTTGGTTGTAGGCCTATTATGTTGATGCACTCTATTTTCTTTCTGATGCTCTTTCATGTGAAAGTGATATCAGTAACCCTTACCTCTGCAAGGGTTCCTGTTTTTAGCGTTTAAAAGGGAAAGGTTATTCCCAGGTGATTCAACATGATCCTGCTGCCTAGAAATGTGTTAAACCCATCGGCCCCGTTACTTTGCCCGTAAGCTCAATTCCCGCAGTATTTGTGTGTTTACAAACACACCAGAATCTATCTTGTACCGCTCCCGCTTGAAAACCCTTTGTGTCTGGACCAAAAAAGGATCCGGGCCAATCACGTTGCAGTATTGTGGTTTAAGGTGGGACATACCAGCTGAGAGGAAAGCAAGAGCTGCTGAGCCCACAGCCGAAGCAACACAAACATGGCAGCGCATTAGGACGCACACATAGCTGCTGCTAACACATCTGTTTTATCAGATTTCATGATTTCTTCTTTGAGAGAAGAACAGCAAGAAGTGCCTTTACCAGCGTAACCTGTGGTTTCTCATGGCGGCTGCTTCGTATATTTTCATTTGAGATCGTGATTGGCTAAAACCAACCTTTGCTCCGGCCAGTCAGCTCGGTAAGTTCTGCTGAAGGTCCCCCCTTTTCCCAAATGGATTCAATGGAATCTGGCGGGATCAGATTGATGATGTCCAGAACGTAGAGTGCTACACATTATCAGTCTGGCTGGCCATGTTACAGTCCCGTATGGCCTGATAACAGTCTGTTTGGCTGTTGCTGACACAGAACTGTAGTAATTCTGCAGATGAAAAGATCAGAGGAGAAGTAGGAGAACAGTGGATCAGGCCTCAGCTCTTAATCATGTTTAATGGACCAGAATGACATGAGGGCTTGCTGATGTGATTAGTGTCACATCACACTGTAAAAAACCTCCTGGATGTGTTACAATCTGCTCTCCCATCAGACTAGGGAGTGGGATTAGTGAATCGCCTCGCAGACTGAGATTAGACCATGACCCCCTTCTGACTACAGGACTGTCTGCGTCACGGTAAACAATGACAGACTCTCCTGAATGTACTATAGGCTCCGTCCGTTATTCAGCTTCAATGTACCAGTTTTCTATTGCCAAATCATTTTGTATGTCAGAATATCTCAATAAAATGGATGAAATCATGCTACATGAAACCTGCAGCAACAGCGACATGATTTGAATCTGTACAATACAGGACAGCCACGCAGAAATAATGTGCCAACCTCCGAAAAGTCCAACTGTTAGACAACAAACAATAGTGTTAGTGAGATCTGAGTGCTAGCAAATCACTTCTAGTAGGTTCAACTGAAACTAAAAACGCCTGGAAGGCAATTTCACCAGAAGTCTGTGATTTTGAATGATCATGACTCACTACAGATGAGATACAAAGAGGTTTAAAGCAGTTCACAGGATGTTCTTTAATATTTTAATATAGTTTATTTATAGAGCACCAGATTACAACAAATATCGTCTCAAAAGACTTTATAAAATAACTGAACAACTTACCAGTCATACAGAGAGATCCAAATTCACATCCATTCTAAATTGACCCATTGACTTGTCGCTCAACGCTCAAGTGGAATGTAGGGGCTTTGCATGAGCGAGGAAAAGCGGAGGAAAATAAGCATTAGCGCATCCAACAGGGACCTGCTGCTGCACACACACCTCTGTAGGTCCAGGGGCAGTGCTAGCCCTTTGGGGGCCCTGAGCACAAATGCTGTGTGGTGCCCCCCACGTGGAAATGAACAATAAGACAAGATTTGCCAGTGAGTTTTTCTGTATTTACAAAATAACTCCTCAATATTAATGTTTTGAAAAGAGACACAACAAATAACAGGAGAAAGTAAAATCCTGAAAAAAACATGAAACTAATTTTGTATCAACAATGGTTCATATACTTCCACGCAAGAAAACTCTGTTTTGAATATCAAGGAGGAAAATTGACAAAGAAACTAGAATTTACTTGGGATTGAAATGAGAAAACAAATAAAGTACAAATAATAAAATGCAACAATGGGCAGTGTAATACAAAAGTAGGACACATCCTATAAAGTGCTCTAAGAATAAGACTTATTTTTATCCTGTTTTCACACGCTTTGATAACAAGCTTTAAACATTTTTATTTTAAATATGTATTATTTCAATAACTATGATTTTCACCGACCACCAGCCCCGCAACTAAAGGGGGAGTACCGGTACGTATGTTTTTCCACTTAAAGCACCGGTTGAAAGCCAGCAGATATGAATCACTGGCTTGCATCATTCAATCCATCTGTTTTGCATTTACTCTGTTTTATTCATCCAGATTTAAAGATAACGCTAAACTGATCGCAGAAGTCAGGAGGAGCTGCGGTCACTAAGAGTTTGCACATACATACACACAAAGAATCTGAGAAAAAGCGTTTTTATGCACTGATACATTAATTATCTTAAAGAGAATGACATGAGATGACGTGTAGTGAATTGGCGCTATATAAATGAAATTTAATTGAATTCAAATTGAATTAAAGTCTTACCTGAACACCAACCCTTTTCTGCCTCTCAAACTGTAAGAGGAAGTCAGAAGGAAGGTGAACTGAATGAAGAAGCTCAGAGCAAAGCAGCACAGGGCAGCGCACCAGTTGGAAGTTTGTCAAATTAGCAGTGCTGTGAAAAAGTAATTCTACTCTTACACATTTCTTCTGGTTGTAATTTTGTCACATTTAAATGCTTTAGCAAACACATTTAATATCAGATAACGATAACCCAAGTACATACAAACATCCGTTTTCCAATGATTGCATTTCAGGAAAAGCATCTAATCAAACCAACCTGACATCAAGTGGGAAGGGAACTACTTCCTAAACGGAATACCTGGTTGCTTGGTCCATGGCAGCAACAGCTGTCCTCACATGTTTGTAAGAATGGGTCTTTTCCATCTCTGTGGGTGAACTTTGACCCCCTCTGGTTTGTTATAATTCAGACACATGGAAAGGTGTTTCAGCATGAAAGACCTGTTTTAGGTCATAACACTACATCTTAATTAGGTTTCATTTAAGACTTTACCTAGGTAAAAAAAAAAAAATCAGAAAAAAATAATTTAATAACTTTAAATTTTTTTGCTATCAATAATTTTTTAATTTGTTTCAGATTTTATTTTTCAAATTAAAAGTTTTAGTTTTTTTTACAAATTAAATTATTTTATAATCACTTTTTACAAATCACATTCTCTACACTTTTGGGGCTGGGCTCTGAAGGGTGGAGCGAAGGCGAATAGAAACATTGTTGCTAACGTCCACACAGGACTATAGAAATGGGTCTGTATGCCACAGTGGCAACATGACTATTAGTCTGTGCAAATTGTTGTTAGGCATGAGGCCGTGTGTGTATGATTGTTGGTCCCGGTTGTTTCTGTGTTGCCCTGTGATGGACTGTAAACCTGTCGATGCTGTAACGCTCCTCTCAACCAATGACTGCTGGAGGTGGGGACACAAAAGATAAAAACTGAGAACAGTAACCAATAAATCAATGCAGTGATATCACAATTAAGTGTGATTATGTATTTTTAAGAACTATGTTTGTTTTGAGGAATTTGGATTAAGGTCAAATTAGTTTTAAAACAGATTAAGGACAACTGGTTTGTGTTCAAACAATCAGTTTCCAATGCCAATTTGCTGAGTTAGAAATAACCGTTTGAACATTTGATTCTTAATGTTGAATTAACTAGCCACCACAGTGATTTTATTGAATGGAGTGATGGACTACTAAAATGGCAGATTAAAGCAGACTGACAATAGGGTTGTAGGGCAGCAGGTGGGATGATTATCCGGAATCAGCGACTCAACTAACAGGAGAAAATATTAGCTGTGGTGCTAACAGCAAGAAGGTCCTCGGTTTCAACCCTGGGTTCAGCCTGGGTTTTTCTGCATGGAGTTTGCATGTTCTCCCTGTACATGCGTGGGTTCTCTACAGGTACTCCAGCTTCCTCCCACTGTCCAGAAACGTGACTGTTAGTCTAATTGGTCTCTATAAATTGCTGTGTGGGAGTGTGTGCGTGCATGTTGTCTGTCCTGTATCTCTATGTTGCCCTGTGATGAACTGGCGACCTGTCCAGGGTGGACTCCTCCTCTTGCCCAGTGACTGCTGGAGAGAGGCACCTGGCCTCCCACGACCCTGCATGGATAAGCGGATATGGAAAATAGATGGATTGATGGACTATCCTACTGGTGGAAAATGTGAGGACGTCACCTGCAGTTTAATAAAAACATCAGCACTTAAAAACTGATGTTTCGCCATGGTTTTCATAGTCAAACACTTAAAGCCATTTGGACTTTTCCAATGTGAATGCACTTATACTGACATCATTTTTGGTCACCTGATTTTCTTCATAATATTTTCCTTTGGGCTGTAAATGGTTTTACATAAATACAGCTAGTTCTTCCTTTCCTTTGATCCTAATCATCTAGAAAAGAGGTCTGCATTTTTTTTTAGAATCAAAGGAGCCATCTTTGCCCTCGGTCCAGCGTAAAGAAAACTCTTGCATCCGTAAACCTTTTGAAAAAAGATGTCTTCTAATGTTTGATGACTATCCATTGTAGGAAATTTGTTGCCATAAAAAAAGTAAATTTAACACTGTTTTAGATTTTAAAATAAATGAAAAATATAAAACTTTTACTAAGAGGATGGACTAATTTTCTTCTTTCAGGGGTTGATATTTGAGGACATTTCCAGCCTGATGAAAAGAAAAATAGCTCTAAGAAATATGACTGGGCCTTGGTGTCACTCTGCTTTGCAAACGGAATGCAATGATCACATGAAAGATACGGCATCTGTTTTTTTTCTTCTAAATTTCAACTGTTAGTTTGTTTGTTTTTATTTTAACCAGAGTTAGCAGCCATTGTGGAAGGGAACAGCCACTTGTTGCAAACCCCTGAGGAGATGCTGTACTCACAGACAGTCAGGGGCAAAAGTAAAGAAATGCAAATTTTCCTTCTGTGAAATTGGAGTCTAATCCTGACAGGTGGTACCATCTAAGGCAGTAAATCAGGGCTGGCGTTGGGCTCTTCACAGACAGGTGTTTATATGACCTAATCTGTTTCTTCTCCTCTGCCAGGTGGCATCCCTTGGGGTCAACACTTTCACACTGTGCGCTCTGTGCATCGATCGTTTTCGTGCAGCCACCAATGTCAAGATGTACTATGAGATGATCGAGAACTGGGCGTCCACCACAGCCAAGCTGGCGGTCATTTGGGTTGGTGCGTTGCTGCTGGCGTTACCTGAGCTGCTCATCCGACAGCTAGTGACGGAGGACAGTGACCCGCCCGATGTCACGCCCTGTGAACGCTGTGTGGTTCGGATCTCCACTGAGCTGCCGGACACGCTGTATGTGCTGGGCCTAACTTATGATGGGGCCCGCCTCTGGTGGTACTTTGGCTGCTACTTCTGTCTGCCAACGCTGTTCACTATCTGCAGCTCGCTGGTCACTGCCAGAAAGATCCGTCATGCTGAGCGAGCTTGTGTACGGGGGAGCAAGAAGCAAATCCAGCTGGAGAGCCAGATGAACTGTGCCGTGGTGGCCTTGGCCATCCTTTACGGCTTCTGCATCATCCCTGAGAACATCTGCAATATTGTCACTGTGTACATGGCGGCTGGAATCCCTAGGAGGACCCTGGACATCCTGCATCTGGTCAGCCAGCTGTTGCTGTTCTGCAAGTCGGCGGGAACCCCCGTCCTGCTGTTCTGCCTGTGCCAGCCCTTCACCAGAGCCTTCCTGGACTGTTGCTGCTGCTGCTGTGAGGAGTGTGACCCGCCCCGCAACAGTGATGTGGAAAACGAATGTGCCACCACTGAGCTGGAGCTATCCCCGTTCAGCACCATCCATAGGCAGCCTTCCACCTCAGCTGCATACTCTGTTGTAGGGACACATTGCTGAGATTCAAGCTGCATGGCTGAACAGCTTGGGGTGATCAGGAAGATGAGTGAACAGTTCCTAGCTGTCTAATTCTGAGAGATCCCAAATGTTGAACAGACTCATAATGCAAATGCAAACCACCCAGTGTTTAATGAAATGAATGGGTTGATTCAATAATGGCCTAAATCTATGAATTCTTTTTTTTTCTGTGTACAGGAACAGGTTTTTATTATTTTCTCAAGTTACATCCTTTTACATCAATAATAGCCTATTAGAGGCAATAAAGCACAGAAAGACCTGTGGTACCATTATTTGTATTGAACATTTAAAACTTCACATAAAGGAAAAAAGACATCCTATTTAATTAGAATCCTTTTTTAGTTCCACACCTTGTATCAAAAGCAAACAACAGATGGCCACCCTCAGCATCAAGTTGCATCTGCGTACTTGCTGAGATTCCACATCTCACCACGAGAGATGACTTCCTGTTTTAAAAGGGGGAAAAAAAAAAATTTCACTTCAAACTTGATGAGAGATGAAGTCATGAGTTGGACATATCCTAACATTCAGATATTTAAATGTATTTATATGGAGCCTACCTCGGGCACAGCCATCTTGAATTACACTGCTGCCACCTCTTTGTAAAGGCAAAAATACCTGCAACAGTACCTTATCTAGCCTGTTTTAATCTCATTGGATAAAAAACATTAGGAATAAATAAATGTATGCCTTGGAGGTGGGATTTTCATGCATGCCATACATTTTCACTATTGGATCTCAACTCCAGTAAAACCTCAATTAAAAAAATTGAGGAGGTAGGGCCCTTGTTGAACTCCTCAATTTAGTTTCTATATGAAAAGAATCCACTCACTATTACGGTAATTAAACTAGTATTTCTAGAGCTTTCACTTGTATTTTTATCACTTTTTATCAGTCATAAGTTCAATCTATATGAAAACACAAGTAGACTGAATATAGAGACTGTGTTGAGAAAATAGCCGTAAAAGGATCCATTTATGGTAAACTGGCTGTTTTTGTGTATGAATCTGTGAAGGATTATTTCCATTTTGCTTAAGTATTAAATTGGATCTGTTTCTAAAAGTGCTTTTCTGTCATTTTTGAACATGGGTTGTAATACAAGTAATTTGCTTCTTTTCCACCAGTGTTTTAGAGAAGAAGAAGAAAAAGAAGAAACAAATGGGCACTCTTCAAAAAACAGAATTCTTTGATTTCTTCTGTTTTTGCATTTTTGTCACTAATCCTTCAGATCATCATACAACCTTTTGTAACAGACAAAGGTGACCTGAGTAGATTCAAAATGTGGCTTTTAAATGATGAATTTAGTTAAGGGAAAAAGCAATTCAAACCAACCTGGCCTTTTAAGGAAATAGCATGAAATGGGATTATAACCCAGTTCTTTTGGTTTAATTTTAATAGCAACACCCAGGCCTGATTACTACTACTGACATGTAGAATCAAGAGATCACTTAATGTGAACCTGTCAGCAACATAAAGTAGGCTAAAACATCTAAAAAGCATGCCCTGATCTAAGGTCCACAACAGATGAGAAACAAAGTCATCTAAGACTTTTGGCTTTAGGAGTGGCCAGACAACCAAATTATCCCAGTAACTTGTTAATTCATCCAAAACGTCACAGAAGAACCCAGAAAAGCATCTAAAGTGCTTCCTAAAAAAAGAGGCTGACAACAAATGGCCTCCAACAGCGTTGCCAGGTAAAAACCACTGCGAGCAAAATGAACACTTAGGACTGCTCTACATTTTTCATCTTGATCTCCCAGACTTTTGGGGAAATCTGTGACCCGACAAAACAAAAGTTGAACCTATTGCAAGGTGTGTGTCCCATTACATCAGGAGAAAAGCTAACAGCATTCTAAAAACTATAAAATTGTGGTGTTGATAGTAGTGTGATGGTCTGGGACTGTTTTACTGCCTCAGGACCTGGAAGACTTGTGGCAAAATTAAGCATGAATTCTGCTGTCTTCTAAAACATCATAAAGGAGAATGTCTGGCCATCTCTTCATCACCTCAAGCTGAGGCGTACTTGGATTCTACAACCGGACGGTGATCCAAAACATACCAACAAATCCAAGTCTGAATGGCTAACAAATAGCAAAATGAAGAGTTTGAAGTGGCGTTGTGTCAAGTCCTGACTTGAAACTGACAGATGCTGTGGCAACAGGACGTTCATATTGGAAAATCCTCCTATGAATGAATGAAAGAAAACAATTATGCAAAGAAGAGTGGGCTGAAATTCCTCAGCAGTGACGTAAAAGACTACAATCAACCCATTAATAAATTAAATCATCATTCAAAAACAGATTTTTATATTTACTCAGGCTATCTTTTTGTCAGCCAAAAAACTGATGGTCTGAAAAAATTAAGTGTCGCAGAATAGGCTAAACAAAATACATTTTCTACTGGGTAGATTATACCAGGAATAATCTTCCCAGAGATACTTAAATTACCATTTGTAATACACAAGAAATGTTCATATTAAGGTGAATATCATGGAAATTAGCTATAATTTGAAGGTAATACAAAAAAAAGACAATATCATGGATACCCTATGCACAGTCTAGTAGACTCCGACATGCTCTAGTTGGACAAAATAGAGAAAGAAGAGATGACACCACCTTTTTGGTGGTTGGAGCTGTTTCTCGTCTAGGCCCCTTAAAACCAAGCTCCCCACCATGGGGTTCTATGAGTTGGTTATACAGAACATGAGGAGGGGCTAGTTGAAGCCTGAGCAGTCAGTGGTTTATTCTTTTCACCCAACCGCAGGTCTGCCTAAACGCATCTATTTCTGAGAATAGGGAACATGCAATTATGCTGCACAATCACTGTGAATGTGATGAGAGTTTTTAACAGTGCCGCTATGGTGCTACCTCACTTCCAAATTGCAGGAAAATTGTAGACACTAAATATGGCCGGAGATCCTTCACCACACACGAGGATATCGGGGCAAAACAATCATGTTGAATATCTCTGATTTCAGCTTGAAGCGTTCCTGATGTTCCAGATCGCTTTTAGCACACAACAGGAATATCTCTTAAGATTATTTAAAGAGCCACAACGACTTCTTGTGTTTAACCCTGTCTCTCTTCAGGGTAAAGTAAGTGAAGGAGCTATTGCTGCCACCTTCATGACCCCAGGGGCTCATGGCAGACGTGTATTTACACCAAGTCTGGTTCTGTTGGAGGTTTCTTCCTGATCAAAGGAACTTTTGATTTCTACTGTTACTACATGCATACTTAGTTTGAGGGATTGCTGCAAAGTTAAGGATGATGTGATCCAACCAGCTGTCCACTGAGCAACATGCTTGTTCAGTAGGAGGTGTTGTTGCAAGTCAGTCTAGAATAATAAATGGAATCTGATTGCATTGTTTGAAAACCCGGATTACATTGAAATGTATGTAATTGACTTGGAACCTGTTTGTATGATTGAATTGAACGGACTATATGTTTCTATAAACTGAGTTTGACTGAACTGATATATCTCAAGAATTGAGACATTTCCTTTTTTTAATTATTACAATTGTTTTATGTAAATAGTCTCAAGAAGCTTTACAAAATAAGTTTTTTGGATTTACTTCTACCACGCTTTCAAACATGAAAGTGGGAAAAAATTCTGCTGACTGTTCACTTTCAATGAAAGCACAGCACACGTCCAAAAGAAGAGAAGAGGCTGAAGCTCCTCGCTGTCTATGCGGTGGACAGAGCTAGCATTGTTTTTACAGTACAGACTCAAAACGCTGTTTTCGTCTGAGACCTAGAGTCAGTGCAGCAAACTCTAAAATCTTAGTCAAGGATGACTGGACAGGAGGATACTGTTGTAGAGATAAGGTTTTATCAGACATTTTTTCTCTTTGACAAAACTTCTGCTCCTGTCATAATATTGCTGCAGAATCAGTCTCACCACCACAACTCTCAGCTTGCTGTTCTCTCGCTATCGTTTCGTCATCATGGTTGCCACCCAGCCAGGGAGGACATAGTGCACCATTGTCCTAGCCTGCTGTTGTCATAACTACCCAGTTGAGTCTGCCTGTGTGCTCACCCATGGAGTGAACAGAATGACAGTGAAGCAGACAGAATATGGAGCCTCATTTAGTCCGAGGCAAGCTGTCACTGATTGTTTCTGGTCTGAACTAGTGTGGTCTAGTCACTGAAGAAAAACCACAAACATGTTTACAGGTAGATCAACCCAATGCTGAAGCTCCTTCAGTTGTGATTACCACAGTGCATGTAAATATATGTTTCTGCTGCAGCTGCCTCCACACATGCTGAATATTTGAGGTACGTACTGAAGACTTCATCAACTCACCAGGATACCATCTCCAGAAGTTATCAGATGACCAAAGTTGGCCTCATCACAGGTGAGGAGTACTCAGAGTACAGACACTGGATATTTTGTGTTGGCAGAACCATTTCATGATCAACATGGAGACAAATAGGAGGTTGAGGTGATTTTCTACAGGTCCACTCCCACCACACTGGCGCCGGTGAACATCCAGGGAACTGATGTTGAGATAGTGGACTTTTATAGGTACCTGGGTGTTCACCTGAACAATAAACTGGACTGGAGTCACAACATTAAAGCTTTTTTACAGGAAGAGTCACAGCAGACTCTACCTGCTGAAGAGACTGGGGTCTTTTGGACTGCAGGGGGCGCTCCTAACAACCTTTTTTGACCTTGTGGTGGCATCAGCCATCTTCTATGGTGTAGTTTGTTGGAGCAGCAGCTTACCTACGGCTGACAGGAAGTGGTCAGATAAGCTAATCAGGAAGGCCAGCTCTGTTCTAGGATGTCTCTGTGACCAGGTGGAGGTGGTGGGAGATAGATGACAAGGCAAGGCAAGGCAAGTTTATTTATAAAGCACTTCTCAGTAATAAGATGTGCTGTACATGAACAAAACAAATATTGTAAACTTCTTCTCACTCCTATTTCAAACGTGTACCTAACGAATCTGATGATGTCCATCCATCCATTTTCCTACACACATATCCCTATTGGGGTAACAAGGGGTGCTGGTGCCTATCTCCAGCGTTCACTGGGTGAGAGGCAGGGTACACCCTGGACAGGTTGCCAGTCTATCACAGGGCAACACAGAGAGACAAACAGGACAAACAACCATTCTCGCACACGCTCACACCTAAGGAGAATTTACAGAGACCAATTAACCTAACAGTCATGTTTTTGGACTGTGGGAGGAAGCCGGAGTACCTAGAGAGAACCCACACATGCACACATATAAACTCCATGCAGAAAGACCCAAGGTTCCCAGGACCTTCTTGCTGCAAGGCAACAGCGCTACCCACTGCACAACTGTGCAGCCCATGAATCTGATTATGTATTTTATCTATTTTATTGTAAATATATGTATTCTATATGTTTATTTATATTTTCATTTCTGTCTGTTCGAAATAAAGAATCTGAATCTGTAGCAGAGCTGGAGAGCTCCTTCAGTAGCTATATTTACTTGGACAATCATGGAAAATCAGAATAAAAATGCATCATGTAAACAAGCCAATCGGAATATTGTGATAGGATTAAGCTCAATTGGAATTAAATTGTAACCTGAATAAGAGAGGAGGTTTATGCCGATTGATAATCCAATCAACATGCATGTAAATGCTTGTCAGGATCAAGTTATTCTGAATGTGGCAAACCGACCCGAGTGTGCATGTGCGTAAAAGTGACGTATTTCCGCGTTGTTGAGTGACGGAAATATGACAGGAAGCAAAACTGTCGGAGCTCCCAGTACATTTCAATTCAAAATATTAAAAGAGCTCAAAATTATCATTTATTCGGCAACTACTCAACCATTATGAAATAGGAGGCAAATTTATCAGTCAGCTTTGAACAAATCTCCTGGTCTTCAATATGTCACCTATATAGATAGGTCACCAGCCTCAGACAGCACACATGCCACCAAAATGGCCAGCCTGCTCCTCTCCCAGCTTTATGCTGTACTCGTTAAGTCAAACTTCAATCAGCTGCAGTCTCCATGCTGCAGGAACCCAACTGCAGGAGAACACAGAACTAAGGGGAAGCAAGGAGCCACTCATTGACATACAGGCAGTGCAGCAATGCAATTCAATTCAATTCAATTCAATTCAATTCAATTCAATTCAATTCAATTCAATTCAATTCAATGTTATTTATATAGCATCAATTCATTATACATGTCATCTCAAGGCACTTTTCAAAGTCAAATTCAATCAGATTATACAGATTGGATCAGATTAAACAGATTGGTCAAAAACATTTCCTATCTAGGAAAACCCATTAGATTGCATCAACTCTTGACAAGCAGCATTCTCTCCTCCTGAAGAAGCTTAGAGCCACAGAGAGAGTTGTCTGCATTGTTGATGGCTATGCAGCAATCCCTCATAGTGAGCAAGCATGAAGTGACAGTGGAAAGGAAAACTCCCCTTTGATGGGAAGGAAAACCTCCAGCAGAACCGGGCTCAGTATAAACGGTCATCAGCCTCGACTGACTGGGGGTTATAGAACACAGAGTAGAGACACAACAAGAGAGACAAAAAAGCACTGAAGCACACGTTGATCCGGTAATCTGTTCTACATTAGATGGTAGTAGCGGGTGATCTGTCTTCCCTGGGTGATGTCCCAGCTAACAGAACACCAGACCAGGTGTACCTACTATGAAGAAAAAGTGACAGAGGACAAAATAGGTAAAAGATGAAATAACAATCAAGCAATGCAAATTGGAGAACAGTAGGAGGACTCAGCAGAGTGAGAGAAATAGACCTTGACCTCCTCCAGTAGCCTAAGCCTATAACAGCAGAACTACAGAGACAGCTCAGTGTAACATGAGCCACTCCAACTATAAGCTTTGTCAAAAAGGAAAGTTTTAAGCCTAGTCTTAAAAGTAGACAGGGTGTCTGCCTCACGGACCAAAACTGGGAGTTGGTTCCACAGGAGAGGAGCCTGATAGCTAAAGGATCTGCCTCCCATTCTACTTTTAGAGACTCTAGGAACCACCAGCAGACCTGCAGTCTGAGCGCGAAGTGCTCTGTTAGGAACATACGGGGTAATCAGAGCTCTGATATATGATGGAGCTTGATTATTAAGGGCACATAACAGCCCCTCTCTGGGAACCTCAAAAAAGTATTCATCACATTTTTCAGCAGTTGCAAAAGGTGATGAAATTGATCTTTACCTAAGGAAAGGTTTCCTAAATGTCAAACAAAAGTGGAAACACGTCCATCCTCTTTCCTCTGGCCTTCTTTGCCCACAAAGCAAATTTTGGTTGGAAATTTCACTGAGCCGGTCTGTGACACTTGATATTTGTAAGGTTGTGTACCTTGCAGGCATAGTATGGAAAATGGAAGGATGGATGTTTGCCATTCTCTGAACATGGCTGATGTATTGTGGTTCATTCTCTTTACTTTCATTTAATCTGTTCATTAGTTCTTGTGGTTCATACTGCGGTATGTGGACTCTAAGTTAGAGCTATAATGTTTTCCCAATTTCTCTGAACATTCCATGTTCTGACCTTTGGGTGAGATCCCAGTCCTGGAAAAATTATCACCATCTTAATTGTTTTCCATTGGGAATATTCTGAACTTAATGTATAATGTTCTGTTAAAGGTTATAGTTGTAATGTGATCAAATGTAAGAGTTAATATGATGTGAATACTCTTTTGAAACACAGTTGCTGCAACTGGCATCTCTTTCTATTGAGCCACTGAAAAACATTCCAGTAACATGTTAACTGAAAGCAAACATCTGAGCTACAAAGGACCACTGAAGAGCCAGGTGGACCCAGTAGCATGACTGTACTGGGAGTGCAGCTCTGTTTATCTCTTATCCTATGACTTCTTGGGGAAATCTTTAACTTTTCTTTCAGCCTCATCATTTATTTAAAAAAGGTTGTTTTCTTTGTATCTTACATGCATGTCTTTAGGCAAGGACACAACATTCCTGTCTAATTGTGTTGTCTATAAAATCATTTGAAGGGCTCTCTTTGTATGTGAACCAAATTCTTGTCTAATCACCCATTTGGCTTTGATTTGCTCTCTGGCTCTGGCCTTGGATGTTTGTGTCTTTTGTAAATGAGGCTGGCAGCCCCTGTCGCTGCACCAGTAATTAGACAGTGCCATTCATTCAGAAACAAAAGGGCTATGGGTACACAGAGGTTGTGATGCTGAACAAGCTGCTCACTGACTTTCTCCCAACTGCTTCCAGGGCTGTTTTTTAGGGGATGAGACAACATGCTGGGATAACTGGGATTGTTGCCCCTGGACAAGCTTCCTCAATGACCAAACCACTCGTACAGGATAGTGCAGATTTATGTGGCCACTTCTATAACCTTACAGCAATGCACAGTAAAAAACAATAAAAAGGATTTTTTTTTTCTGAAAACACTTTTGTTCAAGCCTTTTCATAATTACCCATATGTGTATAATTATCAACATCAGTATGTATACAAATCAGCAATACACTTTCAAATTAAAATTATATAAGAAAAGAGTAAAGCCTTTTTTTACCATAACTGTTCAATTAGAGGAGTAATAAGTGATATGTCACCACTAGGAGGCGCTTGAGCACTGTCTGTAGACAAAAACAAGACATGTAGCTTTGTGGAGATGGTAAACATGCTGGAAAAAAAAACAAGAAGAATGTAACTGAATGAAATGATTACATAATTGGTTAACTAAAATCAGAATAAAAAAAAACATTTCAATTGAACCACCTGCCGTAGATATAAACGGCACTGCTCTGATTGTCTTTCTTGTTAGGCTTGAGCAGCTAAACCCTGCAGCTAAATGCTGCGAAGGCCTATTGCAATTGTGTGGTTTCTATTATTCCCTTGTCTCTTAAAATAGCTTTTTGGAGGCCTAAACATGCATGAAAACTCACCAGATTATGCCAAAAGTAGTCCCCATTTGAATTTGCAAGGTTTCAATGTAACGGAAAATGGGCGTGGCCAAATTGCTCTACAGTGTTACCTAGAGTGAGTTTGGCAAAACTGTAAGTCATACAGATTTGAAATTTGATATATAGGTAGGTCACTCAAACTCATGAAAAAGTCTCTTGGGGGTATGCCCTAAAACCATGAACTTGGCCATGGGGGGTCAAAAGGTCATTTTTGGCCATTTTTGACATCTACACCTTGAGAACTTTAACAAACTCCATCTAGGGATTTTTAGCTATCATCTTCAAACTTGCTCTGTATGTTGGTGAAGATTCTCAGTCATCCAGGTCATGAGCAATCCAAAAAAGGTTAAAAAATAAAACAACTGGACTTCTCTTCCAAAGCTGAAGATGTTTAGCTTTTTTGGTTCGCTCAGTGTGCAGCTAAGGTTTGGGGGTTTAAAAGCTATCAAAATGGTGAGAGTATGAGGAAACTTTACCTGCTCGCCAAAACATTTGATACGCTTTAATTGCCACATGGAAAGGTTGAATTGAAAGTGGCGCAGTGAAGTGGAGCATCATGCCATTGCCGTATGGTTTGCCACTAAATCTGACTTCTAGCCATAAAAGATGGAACTGTAATTACTTCCACACTGACGTTCCCAGCAGCTTCACGCTTTCTGTGTAATCTCATAGAAGTACAGACTGCATTCATCTGACTGCACTCATCTAAGGTGATGTCATCACCTTAGCCTCACCCACTTAGAAATTACAACAGGAAGTTACATGTTTCACTGGTGGATACCCTTATTTTGCTCTCGACCTCAAGTTTCAAGCAGACTGTGATCCAATGGAGCAAGTTGATGCGGATTCCTTCTCTAAACAGTAACTTTTGGCTGGACAGTGTGGACGTGGTGGAGCACATTTCTAGAGCTCACCATTTGCAAACGTTTGACCCTAAATCACACATGGATAAGCCAATTTGCTTAAAAACTGGATATGAATGACAATTAGGTCACTTGGATCAGATTGGATTTTGTTCCAGTGTTGTTCCGTAGAATATTTAAAGACCTCTAGCTCCCTGATTCGTCACCGGATCTGGAAGAAATTGTTTGTGCTTCATTGTGGATGACTTTTTCACGGGTTAAGCTGGGCATACACTTTACGATATTTGTAATTGTTGTACTCAGATACAGGTGAAACTGTACTACGAAACCGCAGGGTTTAAAAGTTCACAGCTCACCATATCTGTTCTTACACTGTACGGCCTGATGCTCTGATATGATCTAAGTGCTCACACTGTACGTCTAAAAACCACTAGTTGGATTCAGCCCCGTAGAGAGATGCCGATTGTCGGACTTGTTTATCCGGAAGCCAAACGTAAACAGTAGAACAAGAAAAAGACGGAAGTGTCGATGCTCACTGTTAAATATGAGGCGCACTAAAACGAACCACGCTGCCTTGGCAAATGTGAGTTGCTCCTCCATAGTTTGAAGCCATGTCACACGTACCGCTGCCATGCTTCTCTCCATGCCTATGTTTTCATCTGAGAAGAATTCCCTTGTTTGCACATGTGCGAGGTTGGGGGAAATTGGCTCGTAGACGCTCGTAGCTCTGCTTCAACAGCAGGATGCACTCTTGATCACCTCAGGAGGGCCAACTGAATTTCAAACATGTTTGATTTTCATCCGACCATCCGATTCCTGGTCGTGAGGGGATAATTGCCCCTCGTTACCCCCCGCATACTACACGACGCAGGATGCACGATGAAGGTGAAACTGGGTCCAAAAAAATTCTTACACGAATCAGCCCAAAAGGGGCAAAAAAATCATTCCGACAGAGCAGACAGATCAGATGCACCAAAAATCAAGACTGATCCAAGAGTAATTTCTATGTTAAAGAAAAGCAGAGTTATTAGCCAGAGTAGCTTCTTTGGTGGCTTCACCTGGGAGCCTGAACTTCTTCCTCAGCCAGATGTGCAGTATCAGCCCCTCGTGCTGCAGCTACACCAAATGACCTCCACCTTAAAGACAATCAACAACAACAAGGCTTCTGGTCATGGTATCAGGTCAGGGAGCAATAATCATGTGCTGGCCAACTAGCAGGGGTCTTTCTGGACATCTTCAACCTCTCCCTACAGCTCTCCATGGTCCCTGCATGCCTGAAGTCCTCCATCATTGTGCCTGTCCCCGAAAAAACAATCATCACCTGCCTCAACGACTATTGTCCTGTTGCTTTGATCCCTGTCATCATGAAGTGTGTCGAGAGAATCCTCCTCAAACATATCAAGGATGCCATCCCTACTGACTAGTGTAAAAAAATGTCACTGCAGTAACACATGGTGACAATAAAGATTATTGATTCTTGACAAAGAAACAAGCACACAGTCAGAGGCTGTCTCAGTCTCATGTTCCCACCCTAATGCTTGCAGGTGTGTTTGGGTCATGTTTCCTGTGCTTCAGCCTCTTATTCTGATCTAAAAACTTCTATTGAACTGCACACTTATTTTCATATTTAGTTGTGATCCAATTCTTGCATAAAACAATTTAATAATAGCATACTTCATTGATATTGCTCAAACAGAGGCCAGTTTAATCTGTTTTCTTTCTACAAATCTAAAATGTAAATAAGTAAAATTTTATTTATAGCCTATAGCATCTATCAAGATAAAAATCATAAAGTGCTTTACAACAGAAGATAAAAACACACTAGACAAATTCAAACCAAAGCAGACTTAAATAGATTAATTTTTAGCTGGCCTTTAAAAGAAACCACTGAGTCTGCTGATCTCAGAGTCACAGGAAGGGAAATTCAGACAAAATTTTGAAGATCTTGTAAGAAGCCTAGCTGCAGCATTTTCTACAGACTGCAACTGGACTAGTGAGGTTTTGGTAAGACGTGCAAAATGCATTGCAATAAGCCAGATGTGACTAAACAAAAGCATGAATTGGATGATTTTACTGAATTTGACTTTGCAAAGTGCCTGGAGATGACACGTGTTGTGAATTGATGCTATATAAATAAGCATCAATTGTGCAGTGGGATGCTATATAAATGGAATTATCCTAGCGGAGCAGCCCCACCCCCGTAGCACCAGACAACCCCAGTGTTCGTAGTCTTTCCAAATAGCATCAGAGCAGACCATGAGCTATGATTTCTATCTGTGTCTAGATGTTTTTATATTAAATAGTTCTGGTGCTACTTGGGTCTTCCTCGAAAAAGAGATTTTATCTCAATGGACTTCCTGATAAAATAAAGGTAAAAATGATTTCTGTCTGCTCCTCTACTTTCAACTCTCCGGTTGCTCTGTGTTTGGTTCCCTCTCCATGCCACCCTCCCCCACTCACCCTCAAAGAATCTTCAGTGACCTGTGTGTAGTCGGGTGGACTATGGCAGCCGAGCTTCTCGTGAAGTATGAATAGACATAATAGAAAATAGTTCTTACCACCCAGATTACAAGAACAAAATTCTCGGTTCTCGTGGTTATGTTGCAAGCTTTACAGTAGCACGTATACTCACTTCATCTACCCGGCTACCATGACAACACTCTAAGCACAACGTTTTTTGTACAATCTGACCCAATCTGTATAATCTGACTGAATTTGACTTTGGAAAGTGCCTTGAGATGACATGTTTCATGAATTGGCGCTATATAAATGAAATTGAATTGAATTAAAATTTTTAACCATTCATCAAAGGCTGCGACCAGGGACATGTCCAGATTGTGGTGTGTTATGGTCCTCGGGGCGTTCCGTACCTGAGGCGGGTCATGTGTATGTATGGTTCCCGGTAAAGGACACTTCAGTAAATATGCCTGCCGGCTAAAGACAAGCTGTTGTCAGAGTCCTTAATTAATGGTCTACAAATTACCACACAGATGTGGTAGGAAAGTCAAACTATAACTGATCTCCAAGACTTATTGGATAAGGAAACAAGGAATTGTTCAAATTCCAGCACTTTATTGAGAAAAGAGAGCAGAGATAACATAGATGGAAGCCCTTTCCCATTGTTTAAATTAAAAATATTTTTTTAAGTTTGCTGTCTGTCTCTTCTACATCCTTTCATTCAGACAGATAGTTTATAATATGCACCATTATACCTTCGCATCATTTTAAGCTTAGACTGGGTGCTTATTGCTAGTTTTCTTTCAGTTGAACTATTATTTTGATGAAGATGTTTAAAAACCTAAAGTAGAATATAATCTTTGGAGCTAAAAAATGATAATGATTCTCATCATTAACAGCAGTAAAGTAGTGTTTGCTGCATGGAGGCGTGCTTACCTCTGGTGATAAAGAGCATGATAAAAAGTTGAAAATAATGATGGGGACAGAGAAGAATGGTGAAAGAACTGAGGGCTTGTCCACCCAATTATCACACTGAAAGAGTCCTTTGACAAATGTTTGAGGCAGAATCCCTAATGTATGTGCCCTGACAAAAAAAACAGAAGCTGGAACCTTTAACTTATTGTGACTCGCTTGTTGCTAAAAGCAGATCTCTTATTGTGTATTTATTGTGGTTCCCCAACAATGTTGGTTAAAATACACAACTGGTGAAGTAAGGTTGGTTTGAGGAGGGGGTGAATTCCCTACGAGAATCAAGAGTAAGGGCAGCGGGGCGTTCTGTCACAGCCGGTGACCTAGAAAATATTGCTGAAATCCCAACAAAGGAAAAGAACCAGGACAAAAGGCTCTTATTTCTCTCAGTGGAAGACAGCTTTCATCTGACAGAGAAGATTATTCAGGCTGAGGGGTAGCTGAGCCAAGCCGAGCCAAGTCTGGTCGGGCTGCCAGTGTACCGAGCGCTGTGGTAACATCAGAGGATGCTGTGACTTAGCTGATGGTGTGAGCAGAACATGTCATTTACAGAAATCTGGCGTTCTCAAGGTTTTTGGACCACTGCTTCCTTTTGAGGAAAACTATTCTTTAACAATTGGTGTAGATCAGAACCAGAATCAGTTTTATTCTGCAACTTGTTATATACAAAGAAGGAATCTTACTTTGCTTCCAGTGAAATTGCTTTAAATGTAATTATATAAGAAGGGAAATAAATATATTTTTGTAAATATGTGTATATACAGTGTTTTCACAAAAGAGAAAGACATGGTTGCAAACATGCATGGTATTGATCCGGTCAGTTAGTCAGTCTTGTAACATGGGAGGTCTGAACAGTTCTAGCTACATTTACAGAGCATGTTATGCCACTGCCTTAACCAGGAGACTAAAATATTAAATTCAATTTAGGTTATTTATAGAACAGCACTTCACAACAAATGTCATCTGAAGGCACTTTAAATTACTTACATTGAAATTACATCCCAGTTATCAAACAATGCAGTCAACTTTAGTTATTATTTAAATCATTATGTTTTCTATCTAAGGTGATGCTGACTGCTGACTGCTGACTGCTGATTGCTGATTGAGTTATTGACTTGCAACAATCCCACCTTCTGGATGAGCTTGTAGCAACAGGCTCCCCTCACCTCTACAGAGAGTCTAGCCAGCCCAGTTTCAAGTGCAGACTTGATGACCATAGATCAAACCATGAGGACATTACAGACATAAAACATTCATAGACTAAAAAACAGGCGAGCTGTTTATAGTATTGTCGCTTCCTGGATTCCTTGGGTATGAATGACCCCCCCATTCCCATGGAAAGTTTTAGTTTGCAAATCTGCTGTTTCTAAAAACTGCATGACTGCAGCTTATTAGGAATGCTCACTTCAAGGAACATTCTTCTACAATCTGAGACTTTACAACACTTGCAATAGTAAATCTAAAAAAAAAGCACAATTTAGTGTACATTAACAGCGCTGCAACAATGTCCCATAATTATACAAAAAAGCTTTAACTGGACTAGAAGATACTGTCTTCGCCAACATTGGGAGAATGCAGAGATTTACCAATATGTATCTAACACTTTTTTTTAATTTTAGTTTTCACAACATTTCTCTGTTAGATATTCCTCTAATGTTGGTTAGAATTGGATGAAATCTTCATTGCCTGAATCACACACATCTCAACTTCATGCTGAAGTTGTTTTTAGCTCTCATCTAAAAGGCTTCTTTAGGTCCAATCATAATCTCTGAGTTTCATTCAGACAATCATACTAATGGGGTCTATAAGATCACATGACCCACTTGTCCACCCAGTCTGCCACTTCTTAGATGTGAAGGCCCAAACCAGGAAGTGTTCAGAGGTGTGAAAGGCTGCGACACTATGATGATTGAAGTCTAAAGGAGACATTGTAGAGAACTTATTAGTAGAACCAAGGGTCACCTCCTCTGTTATATGTTGGTTTTCCAGATAGAGAGGACAGCTAGTTTTATTGAGGAGGGAGGTAAAAGTAAAACTAAAAACTGCTAATGTATATAGTGTCAAGCTAAAATGGAAATACACCTAGTATAAATTCCAATGATTCGTTTATTGTATGTGTCTTAGTTTCTTAATATGTTATTAGTGTGTTCAGATGTTTCCATTTTTGTTTTATTTTCAGTTAATGGATAAAACAACAGTAGGATCTCCCGTGTAGGTTTTTGCATTATGTTAGCTTTAAAACCCTGGAATTGACTCTGAGTGCACACTAATCAGGCATACCATTATGACCACCTACCCGATTGTGTTATGAAGGACTGTGCTGTCAAAACAGCTCTGACCCGTCAATGTTTGGACGCCATTGTACCCCTGAATGTGTGTTGTGGTATTTGGCCCTCAGCATCTTAGCAGCCGATCTCTTAAGGGCCGCAAGCTTTGAGGTGGGGCTTCCATGATTCAAGCTAATACCCCAGATGACCAATGGGGAAAGACCTAGGAGACCTGACAGTCAGGTCAACACCTCAAACATATTGTGCTTATCAAAACATTTCTGAACCATTTGTTTGTTGTTGTTTCCTGTCAAGGAAGATTATCCTCCGGAAGGTGGCGACAACCGTGAAAGAATACCAGTTCCATAAAAGAGTGTATGTGGGCTGGAACAATGTTCTGGCAGGTGGTATTTGTTAAAGGAACATTTACAAGGATGTCAGGATCCAGGTTTTGCCAGTAGAACATTGCCCATTTCACCAGGTAGGTGATACACATGCACCCACCTACGCTCATGATGTAAAAAAAAAAAAAAAAAAAAAAAAAAAAACGAGATTCATCAGACTAGTACTACTCCTCATTCTCCATACTCCATAGTCTAGTTCTGATACTCACAGGTCCATTGTTGGTGCTTTAAATAGTAAACACAGGTATACAGCCCCCTACGCAACAAACTGTTATGTGCTGTGAATTTTAAAATCTTTCTACCACAATCACTATTAACTTCTTTAGCTGTTTGAGCCACAGTAGCTTGTCAATTTTTGGAGTGAACAGCAAAGGCCACTCTTTGACCCCCATATTGATAATTTTTTTCCATGTGTTTTTCCACATGCCCTGTCCTGCCATTTCAGCTCTACCGAACCCAGTCTGACTGAAAAAATGTGTAATGGCCATTGGTCTGAAGGAGGAACCATAGGAGCCAAATTGTATAATAAGAATATGTTTCAGTTTGGCCTATTTGTTTACTTTGACTTTTAACCTGAATATGTGACTGTTTGTGGAAAAGTTAGAGGAAATTTCAAATGAAAAGTATGCACTATATTTTCATAATCTCCATTCAGGGAACGTAGACCGTCTTTCATTTATTAGTTTTGCCGAAGATTTCAGTGTCATGCATTCTACTGTTGTGTTAGCTGAAACTACGGAAACTAACGTGGCCGGAGCAGGGCTGCATTCCATTTAGTCTGTGATCATTCCCCCTGTTTACAGCTTGAAACACATCATTTTAAGATAAGATCTGCAATTCTATACATTTTAACGGCATTAATAATGAGAAGTATAAAGATATGGTGGATGATATACAATATATATCATACCACTGACAACTGACTGAGGAATATTTAGGAGTGAGGAAATTTCACAGGTGGCACCTGAAAATATTCTGAGGGGAAAGTCTTTAGTTCTACAGTTCATTCTGACATACAATATCTATGTTGACTTTGCAGAGTTATGGCCTTATAAACCCAACACAAAGACAGAAAATAGTGTTCAAACTACACTTTGTCAATTTTTTCCACTACATAATATTTATTGAAATATGGCTGCCATGGTTATATCGCAACACAAACTGGATCCCACCAGACTCCACTGACTCCTAAGAAGGTTTCCAACAAATATTTTTTTGAAATCACTGAAACGGACCTATGTATTGAAGCAAAGACAGAATTTAAAGTTAAAGTTGAGCAGAGGAGCTGAGCAGGAGAAATAACAAGCATCCTGAGCTTCAGCCTGTCACAGTTAAACAATGAGTGTGTGTCTCTGGATCTGCTCTCAACATTCCACAGGACGGCACAACTCATTTTCATTTTAAACAAAGACTGTTTTTTACTCCTCATTCATGAACTTTATACAGGAAGCATAGGGAAACCTGCTACAGTTTGTGTCCATTTGTCTTCCGGTTTCGGGATTTAAGCCTTGGAAAGAAGATGAAGTGTTTCTCCAGAAACACAGCGATGAGAAGAAGAAAGTTTGTCTCTTAACTGATATACTACAAGACACTTATGTTTATGTTGTAAAAAAATATATTCTTGTAGTTTAAGTAACTTTTGAACACTCTATTTTAATTTGTACATTATATTTATGTTTGAATACATGTTGTTCCCAAAAGAGAGCAAATCAGCATTATTCCTGAGATCTTACACTAATGTGAAAGGAACAGTGGTGGATGGATGGGAAATGGACGGGATAAAACAAAGCTGTTTGATTTTTCACCACCTGGTCCAAGGTTTATTTTAACAGACAGCTTCCTAAACACAGACATAGAAACATTTGAATAATTCGAAAGGGAAAATGTACTGTGATAAAGGTTTTAACATATTTATTGGTCATTTTTGGAATGCTACATGTAACAATAGAGTGCTTTCAGTAATATATTATTAGAAATTGCAAAATCTAATAGTACATACTTAACCTAGGTAGTGACTGAAATTAACCTCAGACAAGTTTATCAGATGCAGAAAAACATTTCATCCATTTGGAGCTGGGCTACTGTAAGCTTGTATAATCAGGATACCAAAACATAATAATGCAATTTAAAAAAAATCACTCAATGTGTTTAAATTCATTCTAAATGCTGCAAGAAAATATGTGAGCACAAATACTCTATATTTTTGCTGCCTTCCATTGGCAATAATTTTAAATCTTCCTTTTATATATAAAGCTGCTAACAAGTGCTGCTTTCATTAATGGTTTCTGGAATTGCCATTTCGCAGGAAGTGACACTGAGATGATGTGGATGAAATCTAAACTCTGAGCTTGTCCTGGTCACAATGTCCTGCTTCTAAAGGAGTTTGTGTTGTTGTCAGAACTGAGGACATGAATCTAGATGCTTGCTGAAGATTCTGTTGAATGATTCCTATTTTTTAGGGTTTTCTGCTTTCATACAAGTAAGATTTCAGTGTGGTAAGAGGATCTTGTTCATTAACAGAACTCTACTTCTCTCTGCTGGACACCTACCGACAGTGCAGCTCAAACAAAACAGCTTTTATCTTCCAGAATGCTTCCAGACAAACACATGGATCCAAGTTTATTCAGTTTATTCATGCAGCACAGTTTCACAGCACTGATCAGGTGTCAAAGGTATGATGCTCATCCATTCCCACAAGGACAGATCCAGTTCACACCCATCTATTAAATTATTCAGTCACTTCAGTTCAGTCTAATTAGATACAAATCCAATTATATACAGTCCAATTCTATCCTAGTTATGATACAATACAGTCAAATTTCTCCTGAGAAAGTATGTGGCGATAGTGGGAAGGAGCAACTCTTTTCATAAAGTAACACATATTTATGTAAAAAGCAGTGTTAGCTGTTTTTCATGCAAAGAACAATAGTATAAAGAGTAAAATATAACAATGGGGTTATTTTTTTTGTCCTAGCACATTTTGCTAGTTGAAGCATATACTTTCTGTTATCAAACCATACATATAATAATATGTGTAAATTTACAGATTTTCTTTTAAAACTTACCAACACATATCTTTCCCCTTACTGTTTGAGACTGAACAGGGTTGTTCTGTGAGGTTTATGCTAAACATGAATTCACATTATGACAAACCTCAGACATATTAGCGTAATCAGCAACATAAAGGAGTAAATCCGGTCGGCGGTCCCACTCCTCGGGTTGACCACCGCTCCAGAGATGACGTTCAAAGTGAGGACAGAGTGGCACGGCGCCTCGCTGTAGCACATACAGTTGAAGCTACGGTTAAAATAGTTGATGTCGTCCTGTGACAGGCCTCCTCTCACAGTGAGCGGACCTCGCTGGGAGCGCCGCTCGATTGTGAAACGGCGTGCGTCGAGATGAAGGTAGACATCATCGTCCCAGTTCTTTCGCACACAGCGACCCTGGCTCTGGCAAAGAGCCTCGCTGCACAGACGCGTTGCCGTGGACACGTTGAGGATGTATGGGTTCATGACGCGGTCTAAGTGATTCAGAGCATCGACGCACGAGTCCTAAAGAATGTTGGATTGTCGGTTAGCGGAAGCTGGTGAAACTGTGAAACAGAAAAAGGACATTTATACATTTATGTCCAATTTACCTCTGTGTCTGTGACATTCATGTCTCCCCAGGAAACAACACCAGCAGCTCCAAGGGCGGCAGCTTCTCCAATGGTATTTACAAGGTCAAACTGCAAAACAATCAGTCACGACTCACTGGAGAGGGAAGATGGGCTTTCATACTAAAACTGCAACATACAATATGCATGTTGGCCCTTAGAACCCCATACGGTTAAAGTGTTCCTGAACATGTTGCACCCAATGTGGCCAATGATATGACTTTATGTTTATAAGAGCAGCACTAAAACTTCCCAAAATTCTATTTATTTATTTTTTTACATTTTTGAGGCACTAGTGAGCATTTCTTTTGTAAGTGGTGTGAGCAGATTGTAAAGCACAGGGAATGGAGTCCTACTGAGCACAAAACGATGACTGGTTCCGATCGATCTATTCAACCAGTCAGATCCCTTTGAGTGTGCTAACGTAAATGTGAAGATCAAGAGTGAGCTAAAACAATGGATTCCTCATCCCACAAGATTAAAACCGCCTGTTTAAAATTGGGTACCAAGTAGGAATGGACATTTATCATGAAATATTATAAACAAAAAGTTATTGCAAAAAGATTTGTAATTTTTTGTGAAAACAATAAATTAAAATTGATGAGGTTGCAAACCCCAAAAACCAATTGTGTGATTGAGATTTTGACTTTTGCTGTTTGTACAATACCTTTGCCACTATTGTTTCCATGAAAGCATCCATAAATGTCAATATATTTGGAAAATATAAATGAATGCATCTATTGTGTGCTGTTTAGTAGTATCTATTCATTCTGTGGAGCTAATGGCAGCTTGTCATTATACTGCAACATACAGATTTTGGTCCATATCATCTATTGCCCGGTCCCTGTCTTGTAGCAGGAAGAGATTTGAACTTTCAGAATATGGACACTAAGGTGCTCGTGTATCATGAATATGTCCAATTGGTCTTTGTGGGTCTGAAAGGAAGATTCTTTAAGCTTCTCATGCATGGGCATGGTTTCAAGAGGTCAACAGGACCGCATCATCTGCAGAAATTAAAGGCGAGGCCCTGATGTTCCCAAACATATCCCCTCTCTATGACTATGCCTTGAGATCCTTTTTATGAACAATATAAAGATGATCAGTGACAAGGAGCAGCCCTGGCAAAGTCCAACAAACACTGGGAATAGACTAGACTTTGATCCAAAAATGCAAACACAGTCTAGCTTTGAGCGTGGAACGGCTGGATAGCACCTACAAGCCACCCAGATATCTCATCTTCCTGCTGAACAACTATGCAAAGAAACTGAAGAGGTTTTGTTATGTATCAATGAATCAACATTGGAGCTCATAATACCGATAAATCAGTGATATGTTTGGAGGAAGAATGACAGACGTTTAATAAGGAAACCACGCCTACAGTGAAGTATGATGGCGACACAGTGATGCTTAATGGGTATTTTGCTTCCTCTGGTATTGAAAACCTGGAGTCTGTGGGAGGCCAGATTGATTTTAAGAAGATGTCTGTCTGTAAAAAAGGTCATCTACTATATACTCAAGAACCTCCTCACGAGAGGTTTGAATAATTTAAAATTAAATATTTTAGTAAATTCTAAGTTGAAATTGGGTTTCTTTTATAGATATAAATCATGTTTTTCTTTGCAAGTTAGAAAACATTCGATCACTTCTACTTTTTTACCTTTGTTAGACTATGGAGACCTACTTTTTATGCACACTCCAGGTCAGTTTGTAAAGAAATTGGATGCTGCTTATCACGGTGCATTTTGTCACTGGTTGAAGCTATAGTGTACATCATTGCTCCTTATTTTCAATTACACATTCTCCATCTTAGTATACTCCTAGGCTCTCCCACTGGCTGACCTTTATGTCTACATATATGTAGACATTTTAACGGATGTGGCCTGCGTTCTCAGGACTTCATCCTGATGCAGATCCCGAGAGTCAGAACTGAATTTGGAAAAAAGGCTTTTAAAAAACTGGAATGACGCACAAAAGGACTTGAAATTGAGAAATCTTTTATCTCTGGCAGAATTCAAATATTTTATAAAGGACAGAGTACAAAACATGATTGGATATTGTCTGCAATTTGTAAACTGATCATTTTACAGTGATGTGTTCAAATGTGTATTTGAGCTGCTGTCTTGGCCAGGTCACTCTTGGAAAAGAGGTCTTAATCTCAATGAGATTTTTGTTATCTAATATTTCTATTCACCAAGTCACTTCATTTAAAGAATTTAGAAAAATATGGAACTGTAGCACAGTTTATTCTTTAAAATAAGCTTTAACCTGTAGCGCCCGTAGCTGGAACCTGTAGCAATTCAAGATGGATGCCTGGGGTGTACACACACTGCCCTTATAAATAATGAACCTTGAGATTAAAAAAGCTGGATGTGTGTGAGCTGCATCTTACCTCTGACATGTAATCATCAAAGCTGTCCTTATACACAGGCCTTATGTAGGCATAGATGGGAATAGAGTAGGAGCTGTTGGGCAAAACTGAGACCCTCATGGCCTCCTGGATACGATGGCGTACAAACATGCGGGCCTGCTGGGTATCTCTCAGCACCAGCTCCAGATAGATTGATGGGAAGAGAGCAGTGGACTCCGTCCAAAGCCAGAGCAGTTCATCGTTCCTTGACTTCTCAATAGGAGGGCATTCTCCAGTGAAGCCTGCCATATCATGGTTGTAGTCATAGTTGTAGCAGTCAGGGTATAAGTAATAACCCCAAAGTCTGTTTGGCCTCAGCCGTTTGCCAAGTCTGATGGATCGGAGAAAGTATTTTTTGGCTGCACGTTGGAACAAAACTTTTGCCCGTTCTTCTGCCTCATCGTCTGACAGAGATGAATTTTTCTTCTTGACCAGTTCAATAGAAATTTCTCGGTAGATGTCTTTGCTTCCCCAATTTCGGATCCATTGTGGCCTCCATTCTTCAAAGTCAAGCACAGCAAGTCCTGATTGGTTCAGGGGGATGTAGTACTCAATGTCGTCTTCAGCTAACTCACGATGCTCCTTCAGGTCCACCAGCTGTGGGAGACCATCATCGTACATCTCTCCCGTGTCTTCATCTACGTAGGGGAAGAGGCCAAAGCGATCGGTATAGAATATGGAAATGCTCTGATTGGTTGCAGATTTTAGTGTGCTGCTGACCAAACTGAAGTAGGAGAGGTCGAGACGTATTCCGAAGCGGCTTTCACAAAGCTCAGTTGGGGCATTCCACATAAACATAAAGTGGTGGCCTGGAGGCACAGGCGTGTCTGTCCTTGGTAAGGCACTGCTGGGGCCCAGGGTGAGGGCCAGGACAGGAACACAGAGGGATAAAAAGTTCAGAATGCTGCCGATCAGTGGGCTCTGGCTCATTTTGAAAGTAATTAGATCTGGAAGGAAAAAAATAAGACAGAATAGATAAGATCATTGAGAGACAAGGACTACTCTTTGTCCAGTTTGGTTTAAAGGTAAATGTTAACTCAAAAATAGGAAAAAATATAAAACTGGCCTTTTAATAGAGACTTAAACATTATTGTTTGACATATGTAGATTAGAATAATTTGCAAATAACTGAAGCAGCTGGAACAACCTCCACTGTGGATAAGTGCCCTCTCCACGCTTCACAAGTTTTAAAAGGGGGAAGACAGTTATCATTTTCAGAAGACTAATAGTATCATACCTGATTAACTATTGTTGACAATGGCTGACAGACCCCTCCCTGTCCCTCCTGAACCAACAAGTCCATCAATTAGCACAGAGGTCTTTTTACTAGCAAAATTTAAGAGTCTCCCTGAGCGTCCAGGGACGCCACCCCTCCATGCATGTGACCACAACATTCCTCCTGTGAACCAGGCTAATGATGAGCCTAACAACTCTCTATTGAGAGGGGCGATCAGCTCCAGGTGGATCTATATGTGCATCTAAGGTCTAATGAGACCTCCTCAGCAGGTCTATAGAGCTGGGAACTCCACACTACTCCAGACATTTTGAATTGAGAAAGCTTACTGGATGTGAAGCGGAACGTCTTTAGCTTCAGAATAGAAGTCCAGTTGTTTTATTCAAAAAGTCTGGAGTAATGTGGAGTAACAAGCTTTATACCATTGCCAAACAAAGGCCTTGCAATGGCTTAGATTCATTTGCATTAATTTGCATGTTATCTAAGCCATTGCAAGGCCTTTGTTTGGCAATTGTATAAAGCTTGTTACTCCACATTACTCCAGACTTTTTGAATTGAGAAAACTTCCGGGAGAGGAAGCGAAACGTCTTCAACTACGGAAAACAAGTCCAGTTGCTTTGTTTTTTTACTTTTTTTTTGGAATAGTTGTGTTGTCCTTTCAGAATTGGTATTAAGGTGCTCATACTGGTATTTGAAACTCTTACTGGCCCTAACCCAACCTATTAGCCGGAGATGCTTCTGTCCTACAGCCCCTCCAGCCCCCTCAGGTCTTCTGGAACGGGTCTTCGGCTGGTACCTGTAGGGAGAACTAAAGCATGCGGTGAGGCGGCTTTTTCTTGTTGTGGCCCTCAGGTGTGAAACTGCCTTCCTGAAGACCTGGGAGCATCTGGGAGTCTGAATGTTTTTAAAAGCAAATTAAAGACACATATTCAGTCTGACTCTAGGTTAAAGTTTACTGCCTTTTAGTTTTCTCTATTAGTTTATTATTTTATATAGGCTTCAGTTGTTAACAGCTTTAGCAGTCTGATCTTTTTATGTGCTATTAATTTATTACTGTTTATGTTGTCATTAATCTTTAGCGTGTAATTTTTGTGGAACGTTTTAAATCAAATTTGTATTTGTTATTTTAGATGTTTTTGTTTACTAACAGTAAGCATTGCAGTTACACTTTACGTAGACCAAAGCTGAATGATTTCAATGTGTAATAGAAGAACTAAAAAGTATATGTCCCCTGTAATTAAAAGAAGAGACTTTACAAAAGGTTAGAACTGTAAGACTGAGCACAGTTTGTACTGGAACTGCTACATTCAGCAATCTGCTGGATTTGACACACACTGCTTTATCCAACATGTTCTTACTTCATATTATTGCAACATTAAAAGACAGTAAAAAGGGAGTGTCTGAACATCTAGGCAAAGATTGCTTTAGTGTTTTTACATAACATTTTAATGTGTTAACATGTTTTATTTTATTTTTCGAATTTGATTATAAAATGAGAAATAACTACTATATGTACAGATGGCAGTTCTGTGGAAAATCTTCCATTTTGACGTCTGCTTTACTTGTAATAATACTCGGGATGAGACAAGAAACAGTTGGAATCTTTAGGCTTGCCTTTTTATTCACCAGCATTTTATTTTGTGTTGATCAGTAAAAGAATATTCCGTTCAAACTGAATTGTTATAATGCTGAGGTGGTACCACATGTGCTAACATTGGAGAAGTTCAAATAGATATTTCAAATAACCTGTAGACAACGAGCTGATTCAGTTTTTTGGCTTATCTGTATTTAAGGTATTTGATGCAGCAGCAGGTTAACCTGAAACCTCTGCAGTTTCTCTCTGTTGCTCTCATTCCAGGACTCGCTCAGAGAATCCCAGAATGCACTTCTCTAATTTAATGAAAGCAGGTTGTGGCGCCTGGAAACACTTTCTGAAAGTGAAACAGAGAGCGGAAAACAAACCAAAAAATGTAGCCGTGCAAAAGGATGGTCGTATGCAGAGAATATCAAGTAAGAGCTGCTGATGCATTGCAAAACATTGTGACTCCCTCCTGAAAATGGCAAATCCAAAATACCAGAACTTCAAAGGGAAACAATGAGCAGCAGCTTTCTTAGGCACAAAGAAAAAACAATAAAGAAAAAGAGAAGTCTATGAAATGTGAAATTCATGCATAACTATGAAATGAAAACGTCCTCTTAAAGTAAACATTCTCCCCTGTTTTAATCATTAAAGTGTGTAACTGCTCAGTAATTATTGCACAATCTGCCTGTTCTATGTTAACTGGTAAAGGTTCTGACATGTAGCTTTACACACACACTGCTGTTACTTGTTTCCCAGACTGTTACAATCAAAACAGGCAACCGGTTCAAAATAGAAAGTTTGTGATGACAGCTGGTAAATTTGACCCTTGAACTATTCAGGTCACGCTCTCCATAAAACGTTGAGTTTACACCGGACACCTGAATAAGATGTTAGTAACAGTACCAACCTGGTCGTAGGGTCCACCCTCCTGGGATTCAAACTGCTGCTTATCAGCTTTTAGTTATGAACACTGTGTCCTATTTCCCCTCTTAAAGTCTTTAAATAAGTTGTTGCAGAAGGCGGAGCACATGTGGCAACCCGTCAGAGCGGACTGATGAGCAGCGTTCAGGTGTTGCTGACTAGGCTGTCCTGTTCCTGCTGGGAGGGACACTTCTGTGAATGGAGACAACCTGTGGACACATCTGCCTAATGTCTCAGGGCTGTGTACAGGCATGTGAGGAATCCAGGGAGAGGTGGAACCTTGACATCTGTGATCAGAAATGTGCTTAAGTGGAATTGAATGGGCTCTCGTCTCTAGAGTCATATGATGCAGATCTGCTTATTCAGCATTTCAGGGTTCTTGTTTTATTGTAGACAAGGTATGTGGTAATATTTCTTAATCATATTGAACAAATTCAAGAAAATGTCTGTTATACATTTAATGACTTATTTCAGGCATAAAAAGCAATAAGCTGTGTTATAATTCAGTGTTACAGAATTAAATCTTGCTTTGTTACATAAATGTAAGAGGAACATATTCAATGTTCACTTGTGAATTAGTGGATGTTGTGTGCAAACGAGAAGGAATCATGACCATCTCATTTAATGCACAGGCTGATTCCATGTAGAGGATCAGTTATAGCAGCTGTGTTTTAAGAGTCTGAGGAATAAACTGCCTGATCTTCCAAGGTTAACTGTGGTGAGAGCTGTGCTGTTGTCTATATAAATAAATAAACAGAAAAAAATTATAGGTATTCTCGTTAGATTTCGACTGGCTGTGCTCGGCATGACCAGGAAACCTGTCGGTCATCATGACTATATTAAGTTTATTTTGCTCTTTTTGGTGTGACAATTGTGTGAAAGAGGAAAAACACCAAGCCTTTATTGTTTTGCCTCATATCTTTATTTCGAGAAGGTTTATGTGATATATTTGCATCACAGGAATGACTACACAACTGGATTTGGGAGGCAGCGGGAGACAATTATTCTCTCCTCTGACAATTCAAACTCGTATCAGTTGAACTTTAGCTGGACGCCGCAGCGCAGGAAAGCAGCTCCACCCAGCGTAGCACTGACAGGTGAAGTTTTCCAGCCAGTGGTTGAGGTCGTTGGCAGACGGGAGACCGACAGCAACGTACTTCCCGTTGGCCTTAAGGATTTGGAAGGAGGCGGGGTTCAGGTGAAGGTAGTGAGGGCTGCTGTAGTTCTTCCTCACACAGCGGCCATTTCCCTGACACAGCACCTGACTGCAGAGCATGGCAGCGGCGGTCACGTTGGCAACATATGGGCTAAACGTGGAGGACAGGTACTCTGACAGGGACTGGCAAGAAGCCTACACAGGGAGGAAAGCTGGATGATTAGAATGTGCATCATTACAGTGGCGTTGCATAAATATTCAGAATAAATTGTAGATATTCTGAACAACTGTTGTTTAAAAAAAAAAAAAGAAAAGATTTTGTCTTCAATTTGAGCTGACAATACACATCCGATAAATAATGGCAGCTCTGGCCTACTCTGTGCCAACTTGTTTTGACTCTGATAAGATAAAATAAGAGATTAGATAGACTTTATTGAACTCACAGTGGAGAAATTCACGTTTCACATCGGCTCAATAATGAAAAGAAGGTGCCAAAAGGAGGAAAGGGTGCATGAGGTGTATACAGTGCATCCACACATATACAGTGGATTAAGAAAAAAAATAAAAAAATTAAGCAGAGATTTATGATGACCTATGTACATTTAAGGTGATTTATATACATATGGATAATCCTTGTAGGTCAGGTGACTGATTCTGGTCCTTGACAAAAACAAAATATCTTGCAGTAACCTTCTGCTAGTGGGTAGAATGTGTTGGAGATATACAGCCACATTTCCCTACAGCTGACCACAATACAGAACTTTGCTCATGTCCTCATGGTGGGTACCAATGGATGCATGGTAAGCACCGGATTTCCTGCTCTGGATGGCACCATTTTCTACCAGAAAGAGTTGGGAACACAATGAGCAGAAGTGCAAATGTTTGGATTGGCAAAGTGGCAAAATGACCAGTCACGGTAAATGGCATGTTAGGAGCAAAAACATTCAGAATGATTTTTTTTTTTAAGCAAACATATAGCTGCATAATTTGATATCACTTCACGTTTCCATTTACAACTTCCCCCCAGCCCCCAAAAAGATTCTGGCTGGAGCTAAATGTTGAGCTTGATGGTCCGTTGTGCTCCACAGCTGAAGGAAAACAGATGATCAAACCCAAGCAGGATTTTAGTGAATGAAAACAGAAAGGAAAAGGAAAAGTTAGGGGAAAACAGAAACACCTGAGTGGGATAGAAACAAAGTGGTACATGCTTTGTGAAACATATCAGCTTTGTGAAAGGGTCAGAAAATATTATTTCTATATAAGGAATGTCGTCTTCGTGTGATCATGACTGAGAACAACACACGTCAGACACCAGTGATTCTGCAGTTTACATGCTTACATCTGGTTAAAAACTTAATCCCCTTACTACAACTGAGACCAGATATTTACATATGCTTTATTAAAAACACAATCTTTGGTCCCATTGCCTGACATTAAATTCAACAAATTTATGCTTTTATAGGTCAATGAAGCTCGCAAAATTATTTTAATTTGCTAAATGTCAGAAATTGTTTGAGAGAATTTATTAGGGAACTGGTTTTAATTGAACATTTTATCAGTATTTGGTAGTATTTTCTTTTAAATGGTATCACTTGGTTCAGATGTTTTGTCTTTTCTTCTACAGGTTTCCCACATTAGTTTGTTGAGATATTGGCTCATTCCTCCCGACAGAGCTGGCTTGAGTTATTGCTAACCAATAAGCTGTTGCTGTTTATGTCTACTACTATCAGTTTTCATAACATTAACAGCCAAGACATTTACATCATTACTATAATTTTTAAATTGCACATTAAGCTCGTTTTCTCATCTGCCTCAGCAGCGTTCTATCTGTGCTGCATCATTTTAGTGAGAAGTCCTGCTTGGAAATAACAACTGTTGATGTACAAACTGGACACTTCACCGATTAAAAAAGGATGAGATGAGTTTATAATACTGAATCAAATTAAACTGTCCTTCAGTTTTAGTTTATGCTTTCTTGCCAGACTAAATAAACAGTGAACCCGGAATTTGAGTCAGACTCGGTGTTGCGTTTTAAAAGGTTAATAAAGAATAACAAATAAAACCCTTGTGAAGGCAGGCAAAGATCTGCAAGAGCCTGGCAAGACTGGGAGCAGACAGGCATACAGGGCTGAGGCTTAGGCAGGTGCACCAGGCAGGCTTGGTAGAAAACAGGCAGACAGATCCAAAGGACTTGGCAAGGTCCGTGGTCGTGAAACAGTCGAGGTCAATGTCTAGAAAAACTAAAGCACTGAAGTTTCTAAATAAGGGCAAGGTGAGAAAAGGAAATCCATAATATCCAGAACTTTGTCAGATAATGTAGCAGGGTAAACAAGGAATGCTGAACATCTGACTAAAGGCTTTAGATAATCTGGCACCAGCTGACTGTGGAAGCCCAGTATAAGGCAGGCAAACAGGTGATTAAGTTACGGCAGAGGAACACAGGTACAGCGGGTTGGCTGGGTTGCGTGGAGGTAGATGGGCGCAGATGCAGATAGTGAACCTGATTATAGCTGCAGAGGCACACAAGGTCTGCCAAGCCAGAACATGACACAAACAATAAGTCACAAACAAATGCATTTGGGACCTATTCAGTGGACTTTAAAAAGTTTCAATCTGAAGTCTAAACCTGGACCTCCAGAAACTCTGACTCAGTCTAGTCTTAGTTTAAAGGTTGGAATCATAGCCATGAATAAAAGTACCATCGCCTCGTGTCTAAATGGGGCGTACATATAGCTTTAATGTTAAAATCAGTTCTCCTGCTTCCCGGATGGGTCATTTCTGCAGGCCATCTTGTTTAAAGGCACCTTTGAGGCTCTGTCCACAGATATTCTATGAGGGTGAAATCAAGCCTTTGTGACGGGCATTTCCAAACATTGACTTTGTCAAGTCATTTTGTAACTAATTTGGTGGAGTGCTAAGGGACATTTGCAAGACCCATTTTTGCCCAAGCTTTAACTTCCTGGCAGGTGTATTAAGATGTTGCCTACTTATTTCCACACGGTGTTCTTTCCTCATGATGCCATCTATTTTGTGCAGTTCACCAGTCCTTCCTGCAGCAAAACGCCTCAGAGTTTTGAGGCTTCCTCTTTTGTCTGCAACTGTACTAATGGTCGTTATGCCAGCTGGAGCGGCAGTAGAGGGGTAACACTCGTGGCTTGATACACATCTTATTTTGGTCTATAGACAGTGCTCAAGCCCCATCTAGAGGTGAAAAATCACTTAGTTCCTCTTTAACTTAACTTTCAATTAGCTCTAATGTTGTGAATGTTGTGAAGTCAGAAACTTATATAGCTATGACATAGTCTAGGCTTTCTCAAGTTGTTTAATAGCATAGCAATATTAGTGTTTGCAAACTTCTGATAATAGTAATAAATGTTCTGATAAAGTAATAAAACATGTCTCTCTCCCATTTCTCTGGGATTAAACAAATAATACTAATGGTGGTATTCCTAAAACAGAAAAATTTTCCTCTGATTTGTTATTCAGATTTATTGGCAGAGAGAGTGTTTATCTGGTTAGAGCTTTGTTTATTTGGATTATGTTGAAAGAGCAGCAGTCTGTTAACTGATTTCATAAAACTGAGTAAAACAAGGTATCGCTTTAGTTGTTCTAGTTACCAAACCAAAAAGCTGCTTAATTTAGCTTTGAAATGGTTTGTTTGACATTAAATTAAAGAAACCCATAACCCCAGCAAAAGAAAAAAAATGTCCATTGGCTGTTTAACATATCTGCAAAACAGAGATAAGAAAACCTTAGTGTCCTTTCTCTACAGTACACTCCACTTAAAAGAGGAAATGATGACATTCAGATTTTTGCTGATTAAAACCTGGTCATCTATGTTCCGGTTAAGATGTTTCAGCAGTTTTTTTAATCATGTCTGAAAGCAAACACAGAAGCCTTCAGTGGCAGATCTTGACCCTCTGCTTTAGAATTGGGGAGCAATATCGCTGCTTCATTAAGGGAAGAGACAAGATGTTCAGTATGCATGCTGACAAGTGAATTTTATATCAACACACATTTTTCTTTTATGACTTCAGGCCTTGAAGGATACCTTGTTATTGTAGTCCCTGGTACCTCCCCATATTACAACCCCAGAGGCACCCAGAGCTGCGGACTCTCCAATGGTGTTAACCAGATCCGTCTGAAAGAGCAGGAGCAAAAACACAAACATGTGATCCAAATAGAACATTTTCATTGCTCCCTGTGAGGACTATGGGCGTTTTTGTCACACTGTGATATTTAATTTGAAAAAAAAATGACTGTTTGACATTTGAAAATGAGCTCCTAAAAAGCCTCTACTCATCTGATGACGCATCTGTTATTAAAAGTCTTACATTAACCAAGCAGAATGTAAGTTCTTGGTATACTGAACTCATTGATTTCATGGGAACTAAGCTGATCTGTATCGTAATTTCAGTCTTAGGACAATATCATATTGTACTTTAAAATAAAAAATAAAAACCCGGAGGGTGGGGTTACCTAATAAATGTGTCACCACAAATATACCAATTGCATGATTTTCTAATAGTGTGCAGCCATGACTCAAGGCATAAGGTGAACAGGTTGCCTGTTTCATGTAGACAAAATTTTCTTCATATGATAATCTCGCCTCTTAATGAATGTTCTCAAATAATATGTTGTCTTTTTCTAAAACCTTCAATGGAAAATTTTGTTCTGCATTAAAATATTATTTCCTTTTAAATTGTTTTATGCATCTTTATCAAGTGGAGTATATTAGTGTGGAGGGTACTATAAGATCTTCTAAAACATGAAAAGCTTTCATTCGTTTTTATACTCGTGGTATTACTAGTGGGTGGTACTCAGCACCTGGATGCCAATCCCACAGGAAAATCAGATCCTATTCTGGAAGATTATTAGCAACTAGAAGTAAATGTGGACAATACAGAAGGAATGTTGTGAAAGTAATCACCTGAGTCTGAAACTTTTGGGTCTGATCCCGGTACAGAGGTCTGGAGTAGACATAGACGGGCACAGTATAGGGGCGGTTTGGCAGTGCCGCCACCCTCAGCGCCTCCTGGACACGATTGCGGACATAGAGTGCAGCACGGGGGGAGTTTCTCAGCGTCAAGTGAAGGTAGATGGAGGGAAAGAGGGCGGTGCTTCGTTCCCACAGCCACAGCAGCTTGTTGTTCTGCTTCTGAGTTTTAGCGGCGCATTGCCCTGTGTAGAGTGGCTTGTCCCATCCGTAGTTGAAACAGTCAGGAAGCAGATAAAAGCCCCAGCGGCGGCTTGGACGCTTGCCGATGCCAATGCTGATAGTTTTCTCCATGAAGCGTCGCCCAGCTTGCTCAAACTGGCTCTTAGCCATTTTGGAAACTTGCTTTGTTGACAAAAATGGAGCCAGCTGCAAAGCGTGAGTAAGGGATAACTTCTGATAAATACGTTTTGATCCCCAGTTTTGGTCCCACAGAGGACGCCAGGACTCCCAGTCGATCACAGCCAGCCCAGGAGAGGAATCTTGGGAAATATAGCGATCTATTGTACTTTTGGCCTTAGCGAGATGTTCTGTCAGGTTGCCATTTTGAGGGATACCACCTTTGTAGATCTTGTGCTTGATTATGTCAACTTTGGGATAAAGGCCGAGGCGGTCTTCATAAAAGATGGTAAGAAACTGACCTGGCACAGCTGAAGGTGTAGTCACTGCCTGGAAGGCAGCGGTGTCAAGTGGAATTTCAAGTTGTTTGCATTGGTCTGTGGGGGCGTTCCATATGGCCACGAAGGGATGGTCACGGACCAGCGGTGGCTCAGTACGTGGTAATGCAAAAGCTGATATGATCATACCCAGGACAAGACAGGAAAGAAATGGTGAAGCCATTGTTATGATCCTGTAAAAAGAGAAGAAACAATATAAAAGGTTAAAAAACATTACACATGAGATTATATACCACATGGTATCAAATAACAACAGGTAGCTGCAAGCACATGAGTACATCAAGATTCTGGGCTAAATACATTGTCATTACAGTTTATTGAAGGAAGAGTAAAAAACACTATTAATTACACAAATTTTCAATTCCATTTGGATCCTAATCATTTGAAAAATCTGAACAATAAAAGAACGCATCCATAAATACACCTCCCACGGAGCAGCAAGTATTACATGGATAATCAATATTTAGAAGTAACCCTTTGTCAAAGTGGAGAATATAACCTGAAAACAACATGGTCCACTGAGCTCCAGGACAGACTTAGCAAATACTTCATGTAGAAAAGAGATCCAACGTTTTCCTTTCAGGGACACACTGAGTGACAAGCAGGTGGCTGCTGAGGAGTTAAACTCACAACCTCCTGATTGTCAAATGATTCTTCTATATAATTCAGTTGAGCGACGACACAGAACTGGTGAGTGACTCAGAGGTTCATGTAATATTCTTATAAGCGCATATTTATCTGTAAAGTAAAATTTCTTCTTAGCATTACCAAATAATATGTTTTATCGAAGGAAACCAAGCTACTGCCTTATTTAGTGTCCTGACAGACGCCCTACTTGCAATGGCCCCAGTGGGAGATATATTTATCAAAATATTTTCGGGTTTTTGAAACTTTCAACTGGACAATAATCTAGCATAAATAGAAACGTTGTTTTATTCTTCATTACAGGGTCTTACAGATAATGATGACCCAAAAATCTGTCTGTCGTAAGATTTGAATATTGCATATGATCTATAAAAATGTATATTTTGAACAGAAATGTCAGGCTTCTGAAAAGTAGGGTTGGCGTTACGGTTAGGGTTTGGGTTTTCTATGAATTCAGTATTTGTTAAGGGCTCCTTTTGCATGAATTACTGCAACAATATGGCATAGCATGTAGCCAATCAGCTCCTGGTTCTGCTGAGGTGTATTGGAAGCCCAGGTTGCTTTGATAGTGGACTTCAGGTCAGTTGCATTGTTGGGTCTGGTGTTTTCTCATCTTGCTCTTGATAATGCTCCACAGATTATCTATAAATTCAGATTAGGCCAGTTTCCTGGCAAATCAAGCACAGCATCATCTGAACCAGCTTTTGGTACCTTATCATGGTAAAGGGTTTTGAGTGTTCCAATGACCCGAGGAGCTATGCTGTCAGGGGCTTCATGCCCCTAGTAGGGTTACCTAAGGCAGACAGGTCCTAGGTGAGGGTTCAGAAGAAGTGCAGCTCACATACCCCTTATGAAGAAAAACATATTTGGAGCCCTGCCAGGTAAAGCCCGAAGAGGAAACATGAGCCCTCCTTCCAGTGGGCTTGCCACATGTGGGAAAGGCCAAAGGGGTCAGGCGCATTTTAAGATGGGTGGCAGCCAAGGGCGGGGACCTTGGTCTGATCGTCGGCTGCAGAAGCTGGCTCTCGGGACGTGGAATGTCAGGAGTGGGCATACTTGTTGCCCCTTATCTTGGTGCCTGTACGTTGGGGTTCAACGAGAGGGTGGCCTCCCTCCACATACGTGTGGGGGGAAGGGTTCTGACTGTTGTTTGTGCTTATGCGCCAAAAGGCACCCTTTTTGGAGTTCTTGGGGGGTGGGGGGTACTGGAGAGTGCTCCTCCTGTGGACTCCTTTTCTTCTGCTGGGGGACTTCAACGCTCACCTGGGCAATGTGAGTGTTCTCCTCAGTTGACCAGAACCAGCAGATGACACGGCACTACAAACCACCACTGATTGTGGAAATTTCACACAGGACTTCAAGCAATGTGGATTCTGTGCAACTCCATTCTTCCTCCAGACTCTGGATCTAGGCTTCCAAATGAAATGTAGAATTCACTTTCATCTGAAAACAAGACTTTGGACCTCTGAGCAACAGTCTAGATCTTCTCCTTAGCCCAGGTAAGATGCTTCTGAAGTTGTCTCTGGTTCAGGAGGGTCTTGACATGAGGAATTCAACATATGTAAACCAGTTTTTTTAAATTGGTCCCATGTTATATTTAAACATTTTAAACATAGAATTTTGACTTTTCATTATCTGTAAGTCATGATGAACAAAAAGACAATAAATAAAAAAAATAATTCTTTGTGCAACAGATCTAATGCTTTCTGAAACCAGTGGAAGAAAAACATTGAAGTTTTTCTCTGTATTCTAATTTTGTGTGACCTAACTGTATATAGTAATATGTGGCAAGAAAAAAAGATCTTGGTTTTGCTCTACAAGTACATGAACTACTGTTGTTTCCACAAAGTGAATGTTTGAGCCTTTGTGTTTTCTCTAAGTATCTCAATTTATTAAAAGAAAAACATGAAGACACTTTAACTCAATTTTGGAATGAGCTCCAAACATCAAACTTCAAAAGTAAGATTTACAAGTGGTGGTTTTCACAAGATCAAACAATACCAAGTTTATGTTGCTGAAAAAAAATACATTTTGTTAAATAAATATATTGAAAAATTATTATATTTTTGCCTTTGTTGGCTCTCGATCAACAGGTTTTGCTCTAAATGTCAGCCTTGTCCTCACTTGCTTATTAAAAACATATTAATGCGGATAACATGTTAAGTGCATAGAAATTTAAATCCCTCTATAAATAAAAGTATGTAACTCTTCAGATGTCACCATGTCCTACCTGCAGTTCTCTTGAGTGATCTGTCAGGCTCGGTCAAAACTTTCTTAACTCTTAACACTATATTTATTTGTTGATTCATGGTTGAGAGGAAGTGGTTTCTTCTGGCTGATTGGCCACTTCTACACTTGGCGTGGTCTCACGTATGGAAAGTACAAGACTGAGTGGAGGATCCTGGGGTGTGATGACGTGGCTGTTTTCTATACATATAAGATAACACAGGAAAACAAAACAAAAAACGTCTGTTTTTAGGTGGAGATGAGGATCAATTGATATTATGGAAGGTAGAGGGAGCTGAGGCGAGGAGCGGAGTCACACTCCTTGCCGGTTTGTAGCAGTAATAAATCAAATTGTTGTTTGTCAACTACCATTAACAATTAAAAACTATCAGAAGAAGAAGTGGGGAGGAGTGAAATAAACAGGAGCTGAATAGAGAGACACACAGGGAATTAAGAGCTAAAAATACAAAATGTACAAAGAACAAACATGAAGTAAAATGGTTACATCTAGAGAACAAAAACAGACATAAAACTGAAACACCTAGGGATCATGACAGTCAGATGTATTGACGTCTAGATATCATAATACAATGACTCAGCCATGATGTCTGTTAAAACTGATAATGTAGTGGTCAGTCTCCATGGAAACCAACTCTTGTGCTTGAAGGGTGCTGATGTTCTTAAGTGTCCAGGTCTTATTTCAAGTATGCACCCCATCATCAGCATGAAACATTTAGAGAAACCCCACACAGCCAGAAAGATGTTAGCGGCTGGTCATAAACAGTCTCCGATCCAGTCTCTGGGCTTGACATAGCTCTCTGTGTCTGCGTATGTGAGCCATTTGGACCTCATAAACAAAAACATTTCCAGCTCCAACAGCACAGCCTGCAGCTGCACACAGAGTGGAGACATCGTATCACCCCCCGGTGTCTGTTTTGAGAAATATATTGATCTGAAGAATCTGATGCACATAATAACATGTTGAGGAACAACAGTCCTGCATGACACAAAGTTCAGTGCTAAATGGACTTGACTCTAGGGCAAACCTTAGACTTTTATTGCAGATAAAAGCTGCAAATTGTAGGATACGCTCCTTTGGTACCGCCACGCCAGCTACATGATCTGAGAGTGCACTAGGCCCAGTTGGAAGGAAATTCAGACTTCTTAGGCAACTCCTGCTGCTGGGCATGAAGAATGTGACAGGTGCTTTTATGACAGGTGCTTTTTTATTATTTTATTTATTTACTCTGGACAAGACAAAATTGAGAATGTATTCAATCACATATTTTTTTCACATGGAATGACAATAAATGATGGGTTACTTGTCAAATGCTGAGACATTTTGTTTTTAGGTGTGCTGAATATTTCTGGCTGTATTAACACAAGTAGGCCTGCCTTGGCATGCGTTGCCTCTCGTTTTTGATTCATGTTCACATTTTTGTATTATTACAGTACAGAGTAAATGGAGGGCCACTCCCATTCTAACTTTAATGGGACTTGTAAGAATATGTGTTGTGCACTTCACTGTGCTTCTTGTTGCAGGGGAAGAAGACATCGCCTTCTTGTGCATGAGGCAACATTTCACTGTTGTGACTGTGATATTTTTCATGTTTCGCAAAGGATGAGAAAGCAGTCTTTGTCAACATCTTCCTCTTTTTCTGCTGAGGAAAGACTGACGAAACAAAAAGCCCTTTGATGAAGAGTAGTCTTTGGTAGCTGCAAATTTCATCTCGGGCCAGATGCTGAGACTGTCAGACACTGTAACATTTACCGAATCATTTGTTCTCACTGGACCTGAACTTCTCTGCAGGTCTCAGAGACCCATGGCAGATGCACTCATACAAAAACTCAACAGCTCTAATCTGACCAACAACAGATATTATGAAATATAACACAAATTCTAAGTAAACACTACACTGAGGGTTATTTGAAAAAAATCTTGAAATATGATTGTGAGTATATGTTTTTCTCTATGCAGTATGTGGCCCACATCTGAGTTTTATCTGTTTCAGAACAGAGCTGTGATCCGACCTGCTTCTGGGATAAAGCTAAGGGAGCTTAACATCATGGCTATCATGTGGCATCATTTGGCATCCTAATATAAAAAGGAAGAAAGGCGGATTAAGTAAAAGCTAGGAGTAGCTGCGAATTTGTAAGTAGTGAAAAATAAGACTGATGTGTGGTGCAGCAGCAACCAAAGGAATCCGTCTTTTCTAAAGGAGTGTTGGTAAAGAGGGAGTAGAGGCAGAACTTCAAATGAATAAATCGGGTCATCTTAACTTCGACTTTGAGCTTTCATCATTAGTCAAAAATTTAGTTTACTTTAAAAGATGTCAGTTATCTTTTAGCTTTTGTTGTGATCCTCAGACTTGTTTCCAAAGATAGAAAAGGTGAATTTTATTTTAAAATGCAAAAAACTGTACCCCGCCTCTCGCCCAGCGAACGCTAGAGATAGGCACCAGCAAACCCCCAGTGACCCCATCAGGGATTAAGCGGGTCAGAAAATGGATGGATGGATAAAAGCACAAAACTCTGGGAATTTTGGTATTGACAAAATTATGACCACAACAACTTTTTTAATCTATTACAGCTGACACCAGTGAACATCCAGGGAACTGACGTTGAGATAGCGGACTCCTATAAGTACCTGGTGTTCACCTGAACAATAAACTGGACTGGAGTCACAACATGTTCCTTACAGGAAGGGTCAGAGCAGCCTCTACCTGCTGAGGAGACAGCAGCCTTTTGGAATGCAGGGACGTTAATGAAGACCTTTTTGACTCTGTGGTGGCATCAGACATCTTCTGTAGAGTGGTGTGTTGGATCAGAGGCTTAGCTACAGCTGAGTGGAAGCAGGTAGATGAGCTCATTAGGAGGGCCGGCTCCACTCCAGGAGGCCCCCTGGACTCAGTGCAGGCGGTGGGGGACAAAAGGACTGGAGAGCTGTTTCAGTGCACTGAAGGAAGTCCAGCACAGTCTTTTCACATTCTTGTAAATTCTTGTCTGTTTTTTTGTTTTTTGTTGTTTTTTTTTTTTTTTTTTGGGGGGGGGGGGGGGGGGGGGCGTTAACAAGGTACAGTTTGTACCTTGTTTAATTTATCCTTTCTTTTCTATACTGTGCAGTTTCTTATTTATTTAGTTATTTACAGAAAATGAAGTTGAATCACGGAAATCAAAATTTTAAAATGCTGAATAATGCACATTTTGGTAAATTTGGTTTTCTGTGCATTTGTTCCAACAAATCTGGGGTTAAAAAGAATTAAAAACATTTTTAGATTATATTTTTTATTGATTTTTAGACATTTTACATAGTAGCCAGGTGATTAGGTTATTTTTAAGATAAAGAGGGAATGATATTCTTTACCTTAGAAATTAGCTAAATAACATTATTTTACTTCTATTCTAATTCAAAAAAATAAATAACATAACATTTGGGAAAACCGAACATGAAATCTGTGTGAAAAATAAAATTTTATTTCATAGGGCAGCTCACTGTAGACAGACAGTGCCATTTTTCTCACTAGGTTGATGTTTTTTTTTTTTTTTTTTTCTGGGCATCTTTTAACCTGACTTGTCTTGACTTTACGTGTTGCATTAAGCTTGACTGTGAAAACAAGAAAATTAAGAGAACAACTGAATAGTTATGATGTGTTTCTTAATATGTGGAAAATAAAAAAAAAATGTCATAGCAGTTTTTCTGCACTCTACTCTGACACACTGGGTTTGTTTCATGTCAGATTTGTGGACCTTTGGATCTGTAGCAAGTCTTGGGTCAGCTGTTTTCTAATTAACAGGAGATATAAAACCTTATCTTAGTGACAGGTTCTCCTTGAGCAAGTGCACTACCACCATTTCTGTGGATTTTGTTAAACATTTATAGTTAACAGTCAGACACAGTGCTTCGTGTCTTGTACATGCTGTTCAGTGAGGATGTATTTAGTGATGGAAACTGTTTGTTGGCCACAGTAATATGTATGGAGGATTAAGTCTACCATATTTAAAAATAAATACAGAAATAAATAAATGCTCAATAAATAAATATGCATACAATTAATTGCCACCAAAAATACAATAAACAAAAAAATGCAGGTAGAAATGAAATTATACAGTGAGACATAAATGTATATACCTCTTTTAATTAGCTACTTTATTTATTAATTACTTACTTTTTAAAGTATTTATTTATGTGCGTGTTATAATATTTTTGTCTGTCTTATTCTTTCTTTGTATTTTTTTGCCCTATTTATTTCTTCAATGCTATTTATTTCTGTTTGTCCTTTTTACATTTCAGTCTGTCCTTTTTACATTTCTGTTTGACGTTTTTACATTTCTGTCTCTCGTTTTTACATTTCTGTATGCATTTCTGCCTCCGTCCGTCCGTCTTCTTCCGCTTATCCGGGGTCGGGTCGCGGGGGCAGCAGCTTCAGTAGGGAGGCCCAGACGTCCCTCTCCCCGGCCACTTGGGCCAGCTCCTCAGGAGGAATCCCAAGGCGTTCCCAGGCCAGCCGGGAGACATAGTCCCTCCAGCGTGTCCTGGGTCTTCCCCTGGGCCTCCTCCCGGTGGGACGTGCCCGGAACACCTCACCAGGGAGGCGTCCAGGAGGCATCCTGACCAGATGCCCGAGCCACCTCAACTGGCTCCTCTCGACGTGGAGGAGCAGCGGCTCTACTCTGAGTCCTCCCCGGATGACTGAGCTCCTCACCCTATCTCTAAGGTAGAGCCCAGACACACTACAGAGAAAACTCATTTCAGCCGCTTGTATCCAGGATCTCGTTCTTTCGGTCACGACCCAAAGCTCGTGACCATAGATGAGGGTAGGAACGTAGATCGACCGGCAAAACGAGAGCTTCGCCTTTTGGCTCAGCTCTCTCTTCACCACAACGGATCGGTACAGCGCCCGCTTCACAGCAGACGCTGCACCAATCCGCCTGTCGATCTCCCGCTCCATCTTCCCCTCATTCGTGAACAAGACCCCAACATACTTGAACTCCTCCACTAGGGGCAGCACATCCTCCCCAACCCGGAGAAGGCACTCTACCCTTTTCCGGTTCAAGACCATGGTCTCGGATTTGGAGGCACTGATTTTCATCCCGGCCGCTTCACACTTGGCTGTAAACTGCTCTAGTGAGAGCTGTAGATCACGCCCTGATGAAGCCAATAGGACCACGTCATCCGCGAATAGCAGAGACGCAATCCTAAGGCCACCAAAACGGATCCCCTCAACACCGTGGCTGCGCCTAGAAATTCTGTCCATAAAAGTTATGAACAGAATCGGTGACAAAGGGCAACCTTGGCGGAGTCCAACTCTCACCGGAAACGAGTCCGACTTACTGCCGGCAATGCGAACCAGACTCTGACACCGGTCGTACAGAGACCTGACAGCCCTTATTAAAGGGTCCGGTACTCCATACTCCCGGAGTACCCCCCACAGGATCCCTCGGGGGACACGGTCGAATGCCTTCTCCAGATCCACAAAGCACATGTAGACTGGTTGGGCAAACTCCCATGCCCCCTCCAGAATCCTGCTGAGGGTATAGAGCTGGATGCATAATGAGGCATTTGTGCCTCATTATGCAAATAAGGAGGGGCTGGGTCTTAAGGGGTCAACTTCTGCCCATTGGTTGGTTAGCATTTCACTGCATCCCTCGAATCTACATGGGACCGGTGTTATGCCCAAAAGTACATGCCTGCCGAGATATACATCCCCTGTCGCGGGATACTGCATATCGATGAGGAAAAACGGATTAAAATATGACCAACGGAGCTACTTGTTCTTATATTAATAATATAAAAACAATTAAATATACCTCTCGTGGGAAAAAAAAAAACTGTGGTTATTTGGCAGATTCGTTTACAAAAGTACGGGTGTTATGAACAACATTAAATCCAAAGATTTTGTCCGAGGTACGGCTGATTTATTTGTTGTGGTCTCTTCTCATTCACACACAACAATAAACCGTGAGAGGCGACGTGAGTTTTGAAACCAAGCGGAAGATCAAACGTGCATCTGCACAGCACCACGTTCACAGACCAGTGTGATGCAATCGCTAGCGTCAGAAAGCTATGGTGCATTCAGGAGCATGGGACATTTCAAATATACAAGGAAAAGGCATAAAACGGAACAGAACTTAACTCATACAATATTGTATATTTATCCAGAAACAGTTTGGGTTTTCTTACAATACTGAATGCTCTATAATTGTATTTCTGTTATTTTTTGATTATGCAGATCTGCTAGCTTTTTATTCTGAAAAATTATAATATTACAACAGCAAATTATCAGTTTTTCAAAACCTTGTTTAAAAGCTCCAAATGGGGCTTCAGATCATACAGCAACAATTGCGCTGTCATTGTTTTACAGGGCAGAATTTGCATTTGCTGACCCTTGTCCTTTAACTACAAATGGATATAGAGGAATACAGTCATGCAAGTGTCAACTCCTCTGAGATAGCAGGGGATGCGTTTTTGGCAAGGGGCTGTCACAAAACGCATCCCCCTTGTTTTTAACCTAAAAATTGTCACACACACATGAAACTCACACTGGTAGCTCAGAGCACATGTGTAAGCTTTATTGGTGTAACCTAAACATTTTCTCTTGGAATATCAAAGGCCTGAACCATCTTGTGAAAAGGATAATGACTCTCATCCAGCTTTAATTTAAAAGAAACCCCAGGTCCTTTTAAATTGAAGAAATCCCAGAGCATCTCATGTTTCTATGATGTTCAGTATTCAAAAGCTTGCCCTGTGGAGTTTTGGCACAAACCGCAGGTCCATCAGACCATATCCATTCTCCCGCAGGGTTTTGGGAGATTTTGGCCAGATATAGAGCACAAAGAGTTTGTGGGACTGGCAAGAAGGGTCTTGCAAAATGTTTGCCACCTTTTTTCATGAATGTCTCCTAGAGCTTCGAGAGGGGTTGCACTCATCTTCTCTGCAGCCTTTCATCAATCACTGCATGGTTTCTCTGAACTGCAGCAGATGTGCCAACGCAGACAGGCATGTTGTCCCTCTATTTGAATGTGCTCATAATTTGAAGACCACAATTAGCCCTTTTCACTCCCTGCAAGAAAAGGAATGCACTGCTGGGCTTTGCTTGGAGCCATAGTGTTGTCGGACCATATGAAGAAATATAAAACCCCAGTAACTTTGTACTCAAGACCCAGTAACTGTTTTCACACTAGTACTTTTAATGGCCAGTGAGGGGTGTTCACTCTGTTTACCCTGAAGTCCAGGATCATCTCTTTAATCATTTTCCCACATTTAAACTTAGCTTGTTATTGCTTCACCACCTGGCTAGCTGCTCCTCTTTCTCTCTGTGCAGCTTGTTGCTGCTGGTGGTGAGACAGAGCCCGGTAGTATCAAAGCTGAAGTCTCTAATAACTGAAAAAAGTTGAAATAATAAATAAGATTTTCTCATCGAATTCCCAACCTCTAGATGACCTTGAACTCTGCACCGCCGTAGGTCAGGAACCCAAACCTGTACTGTTTATCCACAGGCCTAAATTACCACACAATGATTTAATAATTATCTTTTAATCTTATCATATTTTTTAGTCATCTTCAGTCATCAATTTTGCTCTAAGAATAGAGAACAAGACTAAAATCTGTAAATGTTAAATTTCTGAATGAATCAAAGTGCTTTTTTGTCCTTGTATTGATTAAGTTAACACTTGTGTGTCCTGCCTTCATATTGTTCACTCCAATAAATCATGGACCAAATATGGTTTGGAGGCCTTATCTTTTTCTCACTCTCAGCTGAAAAAACATTTTGCAAATGTTAATTTGTTCTCAAACTGGTTCTAGTAGAGGATTTTGGCCACAGTGATCTTCACCCTGAACTCTTTTTCCAGCTTCCTCAACCTGGATTTGTCCCCTTGAAAGAAACCAAGGTCCGCCCTGGACAGGTCGCCAGTCCAACACAAAGAGACACACAGGACAAACAACCAGGCACACACAAACTCACACCTAAGGGGAAATTTAGAGAAAGCAGTTAACCACACAGTCAACTTCTTGGACTGTGGGGGGAAGCCGGAGTACCCGCAGAGAACCCATTCATGCACTTGGAGAACATGCAAACTCCATTAAATAAAGACCCCAGGCCTGGATTTACACCCAGAACCTTGTTGCTGCCAACTGTGCCAGACTGCAGCCCTGCAACAGCACTCATCTTTAACTTTTTCACCCAAGTAATGTACTTCCATCTCTGGTTGGTAGGAATTGATGTGCCGTCACCTGGATCCCCTTTTCTGTGCCATGTGTTCTCCTGACACTGGGCACACTAATTCCCTCTGTGATAAGTACCTTCATTTCTGAAAGCTGTATGGATTACTGCCACCCCTACTTATGACTGGCCAGAGGCAGCACGTCTTTGCGGTTCTATGATGGAAGTGCTTTGTGAAAGAGGCTGCTGTTTCAAGAAGTGAGTTGAATGCTTATGCAGTCAGGTTATTGCAGCTTTTTTATTCCTTGTTACACATTTATTTGTTTTTTACTCAAATTGTACTAGATATATCATATACTTTTGTTACATCTTTCATCACAAAACAACTTTGTACAGTATTTTAACAGGATTGTGTCCTTTTTGAGCCTGTGCAACTTGCTTGTACTACATCTGGAACAATCATTTATGATTAATTTAATTCAGTCTTAGTTATGAGTTATATTAAATGCCTGTTTTCCGTAAAATATGCAATGAGTTGTCTGTTTTAGATTTTGAAAAAAATCTTCATTTACTGTACCTCACTTTTCTAGTTCGAGGTTATGTGTTTGCTATGACCCACATTGTGCACAAATATTCTCCATACAGGATTCATACACAGTTAAGGGGAAGGTTTAGATTTCTGGATTCAGGGTTCTATGTAGTAGCAAAAAGTACCTTACCTGTAAAAGACGGAAACCTCAATGAAATTAGATTTTTTTAAATGTGTGACACTCCAAAAGACAATTCAGACTAGAACCCCTGTCAGATGACATTTTGACATATAAACTAAAAATGTTTATGTGAGTCCATGCGCACATTTTATTAGCTTATCTAGAACCTCTACATTTTGTTTAAGAACCATTGTTCTTAAACAAAATGTTACTTTTTGCTGCTTTCTAAAGTATACAACAGTCATGATGGTATGTAAAATAGAGCGCCATGTTGCTGGTTGTATCAGTCTATTTGATCAACTGAGACTCATGCTTCTGCTGATGTTTCAAAACCATAAGGTAAGTACAAAGAAGTGATTATGACACCGAGGTCGATGGAGCTTTTCCTAATGAAATATGTGGACATTTGTAATGAGCCAGAATAATAATAGTAATAAGCTCTAAAACTATTTAGGTTCAATGACAGCTGTTTGCTCTTGTTTAAATTTAATTTGCACGTGGCAATTGACCCAAACTGACAAAGTGTTAGAATGTGGGGTATAGATGCTTTTGCCTTACACATATACAGGAGAAGGTCATCTGCATAAAGCAATAGCTTATGTTCAATATTGCATTTCATGATGCCTTTAATAAAGTTATTGGACCTTATTGATATAGCCATGAGCTCAATAGGCAAAACTAAGAGCATGGGCTAAACAGGCACCCCTGATAAGTCCCATGATTCAGGGAAAAATGGTCAAAACCATAGCTGTCAGACATGTGTATAATACTTTCACCAGAGAACTTAATGGCTTTCCAAATCTAAATACTTTAAAAAAATGTCCGCCCATTCAGCGCTGTCAATTGCCTTTGCTGCATCCACTGAGAGAAGGCATTAGGCATCAGCTTGGCAGGGAGTGTAATGGTCAAACACAGAATACTGAAAAAGGATCATCTATTTTCAACAAAACCAGTTTGTTGTAAATGTACATTGGGTAAAACAGTTGTTCATTAATAACAGCAATGTTATACTTGCCTGGTTCAGACTCGTAGGAAGGGACCCTCTATTAAAGGAGAAGTCCGGTCAAAATCAGAATTCAAACTGCTGAAAGTACTTTAAATATAAAACTACAACATACTGTGCAAAAAATTATACGTTTTTTAAATTATGAATCATTTTCATTTAATCATGTTTATATGGAGGAATCCATCTTGGTCAAGAATAGTACTGTCACCTCCCATTTTTTGACGTCACTCGGCGGACCCGCAGTTGAGCAAGTTTCAACGCTCTGTTTGTCACGGCGCACTATTTTCCAAGATGGCGACGACTGGTGCTCTGTACGAAGCAGAGAGTGATGAAGTACTTAATGACAGTGATGAGAGTTCTGTGGAGCTATCATCATCTGATAGCAATATGGATTTTTTTAGAAGAGTTTCTTGACAGAAACCGGACTTTTGACGGAATCCAGCGTACCTATTTCCAGTGCAAACTCAGTTGGGTCCTACAGTATATAAGTATACACGCGTGTATACATATACGCCGCAGCACGGCTTTGCCGGCGCTGCAGCGGAGTGCGCACACACACACACACACAGCGGAGGAGAGATCGTGCTGAAGTGACTTAAGTTATATATTTGCCCTCTAGTAAATAGGGCAGGTGGTCATTATTGTATAAATATTAAAATATAAGAGCGTTCCAGCACATGCTGGGGCGGAGGGATACCACATCACATGTGGTATCCCTCCGCCCCTCTGCTCGGTGACCATCCCCGCAAATTCTAAATAAAAAATTCTAAAATAAAAAATAACTTACCGAAAATCCTCGCTCTCATGTCATGTTCAAAACATTCTTCTTCAAAATGGTCGCTGCATATGACGTGTTTTCTCTCTGGCCAGAAGTTAGATGGCAAATCCGCTCTGTTCAAGTTGGCAATCCAGCACCGAGCCCGGTAGCTCATGATTTGGGAAGTTGAAATAAGCAATGTTTTTTTCTACTTTTACCAGTTGTGTTGGAACATCCGATGGCCATGTACGTGGGCATTGTTGCTTCAGCAAAAGCTCTTGGGAATGTCAGCGGTGAAGTCCTCTGGAAATCCGAAAAAATTATTGATGATCGCAGCTGTGTAGAACGGCTCCTATTGACTTTGCATGGAAAGCGGAGAGAAATGCTGTCGCCGCTTCCGCTTTTCCACGTCGCAGGATGTGATGTCAAACGCCCCTTACTGTCCAAATATGGGCAGTAATGTCAGCCCCCATACACAGTGATTCAGACGACAATTTATGTTTTTATTTTCTTATTGATTAAAGATAAGTTCATTAAATAACCACAAACGTATTAGTTTTAGTTATAGCTAATGATACCCTGATTTTTCCTTGTTGACCGGACTTCCCCTTTAAGAGATTCTATGTACACAGCAGTAAGATTGGGGCTAATTTCCAAAAATTCAGAATAAAACTCAGACCATCTGGGCCTGGTGATTTATAGGGTTATAACAATTTAATTGCTTCAACTATGTCCTGTTTTGAAATTGGTGGATCCATTGCTGAGACCTAATCTATGGGAAATTTGCAATCATCTAAATAAGCCATCCAAGGGATGAGAGTCACATATATTTTCCAAAGTATACAGTTTGTAATAAAATCTTTGAAAAGTGTTGTTTATTCTCTGCATATCAGTAATAATACCACCACCCTGAGAGGTTATTCCACTCATTGTTTACTTGGCCCTTACACACCTGGGCTTGAGGGCTAAAATCTCCCCTGTCTTATCACCATGTTTATATTTATTGGTTTTATTTTTCAACAGCATATATTCCATGAAATGGGTTGTTACTAGGTTATGCTCAGCCATGAACCTTATACATGTATGCAAGTTCCTGTTGTCAAAAGCGCCAATTTGGTTTTCTAGCCCTTTCTGTTTAGATATGGAGTCCTTTTTTTTGTTAGCTGAGAATGATATAATCTGGTCTCTCAGGTACACTTTAAGGGCTTCCCAGACTGTGGAAATAGATAACCAGCATCATGTTAATTTCTGAAAATAGAGAAATCTTGTTAGACAAAATTTTATGAAGCTCTCGTCTACAGCTACAGGGAGAGTCGTCTGCATTGTCCATGGCTTTGCAGCAATCCCTCATGCTGACCATCCATCCATCCATCCATCCATCCATCCATTTTCTTACTCGCTTTATCCCTCATGGGGTTGGGAGGGGTGCTAGTGCCTATCTTGAGATTCAATCAAAAGTTATTAACATCTTTGGAAGAACTGAAAACCCATTGAGTTCACCTAGTTGAACTGTATCCCTTCAACCAAAACAAGGATAATGACACCACCTGGGCACCTGTCATAGTGGCATGTACCACCAATATATTTCCAGCACAGTTAACTCAAGCATGCTGCCAGTGTCATTGAAATCATTGAATATACCAGATAAAAACAATGTATAAAGATGGTAAATTCGTTTTATTATCCATATTTACATTGCCTTAATGCAGTCTTGGTTTTTGATACTCCTAAGGTGTTATATAGAGTAAATGGACTTCTTGTCTAGTGTCTTGAAGACATTTCACATCTTGTCCAAAAGGACTTGATCACACTGATATTGCTTTTAAGGTCAAGTGGGTCGCTGACCCAAATGGTCTAGGCTTCACCAGGGAGGGTTCACCAGAGAGAAAGTCAAAGACACTATGCTACTTCTTTCGGATTGTCTGGTACACATTAATTTATTTATTTATTTATTTTTTTAAACCTGTACAAGTCGATCTCAACAAGAAACCTGTCCTCACCGACCAGTGTACCTGCTTTTTGAATTTCACCACCAACTGGAACACAAACTGTCTTCAAAACTCTGCAGCATCGAGCAGAACAGGCCCCCAAAAGAGCGGAAGGATAAGGAACTCAAACACACGAAGAAAGCACTTCAGACCTGTAGGATCGCCAACAGGGCTGGCATCCAGCAGAAAACATTCAACTGAAAAGAAGAAGAGGCGAAAGAACACCCAAATACAAACTCTGTGGAGTAGCATATACAGTCCTGCACAACAAGGACCTTCCAGACCTCTACATTATATTAGAGAAGCAAAGCATCAGCTACAAAACAGGTTGGCCCAACACAGAAGCACCAGCTCAGCGCTTTATCTACATCTCAAAAAGGAAGGCATGTGTTCTGAGGAATGAGTGACGGAGTGGCAAAGTAAACAGAGGTGGTGGCGTCAGGCTCCATCCTTCTAGCACCTTTTCTGCAGCCTTGACTCATCTCCCCTGTTGCTTTTTTAAACTTTAACATCAGGTGTCTTCAATGGCCTTATCTGTGCAATTCTTCTGGCTACAACTTTTAAGCCTTCTGCTTCTAACCCATGATCAGAACTGAAGAAACATTGAAGGACTTTTTTCATGAGCATTGAAATGTCTTCAAGAAACCAAAGAAGACTATAGGCTGTCCATATTAGTGCTAGCAAATTCCTGTTTATTGCCATGACCCGTCTTTATATAAAGCAAGAAGTTAATTATCTGAACAAATATCTGTCCATAGCTGCATTTGGGTTGAATTATTTTTACAACTATACAACCATCTGCATGAGCAGGAAGTTCAAATATAGCAACAACAGTATCTGGTAATGAGCCCAACTGACTGGCGGGGCAAAGCTCTCCCTGCTCTCCCACAGCCCACCCTGCTCATCCTCCCACTCAGTCCTCTTCCGTTCCTGTTCATTCTTCTCTTCCCTCCTCAGGTCATCGTCCTCCTTTACTTTGTTCAGACTGTCACATCGGTCTCCCTCATGGCCTTCGTAGCAGTGGCAGCGGAATCTCTCGGTCAGCTGCTGAAGGTCATGTTGTGATGGCCACCCGCTGACAGCAAAGGCCCCATCGCCTGTGGGGTGAATTTGGTAATTCTCAGCACTCAGGTGGAGGTAGTGGCTGGCGCGGGGCTCCTGGCGAACACACCGGCCATTCCCTTGGCACAGGAAGTCGCTGCAGACTTCGGCAGCCCGGGTCACGTTGGTGATGTACTGACCAAGGCGGTGAGTCAGGAAGGACTTCACCAAAGTGCAGTTGTGCTGTGGAGACAACCCATTAGACATTCATGGAATTACAATTAGTTTTGTGAAATGATAATGCATTTCACAAAAAAATGTTTCAGCACTCTCAGGATCCATGCAACAACACATTTCAGCTGTCTGTTGTAGTGATAATACTGTTGAAATGTCCATAATATAGCATTTGCTCAATAAAGATTTGAGTTGTTGGGGAAGAGGTGCTGTCCTGTCTCTTTCCTAAAAAGCATCCTCCTATCATCTTGAGTCAAACACAGACAGTACCTTCACAGTCAGGGTGTTTTATATGTTCTAAGGTAAAAATAGTGGGGCTCTGACTTTCCTTCAACAAAAGCTGTTCCTTCTGAGCAACTATTCAGATAAAAATTAGGGTAAAATTATGTTCTAGCTTTCTAAGGGTACTCTAGTTACAAGTGTTGGAGGCCATTCCAAAAAGACTCTAAAAGTTTCCATTTGCTTACAGCAGTGTTTTGTTATGAGATCAATCAAAATGCCATGGAATAAAGTAGGCGCACCTCCAAACACCCTTTTGACAAGAATCAATGTGGACAGTTATCCTTCTTCAATTGAATACATAAACCTGGTGTCAAAGCACTTTCGTACATGACAAAAAAGAAAAAAGAAAAAAAAAAGAAAAACATAAAATAAAATAGGGTATGCCTACCCTGGAAGAGGTCAAGTTTAGGTCCCCCCAGATAATGAATCCTGCAGCTCCCAGAGCAGCGCTCTCCCCGATAGTATGAATCAAGTCTTTCTGCAGGAAATGGAAGCAAAATACAGAAATAAATCATTCATTCTTCCTCTTTATGAAAAATATAGTTTTTATTTTGTTAATTTTAACACTGCCCACCTCAATGATGAAAAATTTATATATACCTCTGTAAAGGTTAGACAATACACACCCCTTGATTTGCTTTACTGTGGATCTCCAGCAGATGGCAGAAGTGCATTAACTTTGGATGCTGCCATCCTCTGGTTCAGCGGACAAAAACTCTGATGAGATAAAGTTGCTTCTGTTTTACTGTCCTAAAGTAGATGTAGCCAATATAACTACACTACTTTGATAGTTACTTCTATGGATTCCAGCAGCAGATCACACATATGTCCTCCATCCCTGACCTAAAAGAAGTTACATGTTATGCTATTTCATCCGCAAATGATTCGACCCTTACATTAGTGTTCTAATAGAAAAATCTGTCAGGTAGAACAATCTAATTGTTGAGGTGGAGGGATTGCTGCAAGTCAGTGACTTGAGGCAATGAGCCAAGTTTCAAAATATCAAAAAACGTTTTCTAATTGGAAAAATAAACTGAACTTGTCTGTATTGTTTGATAACTAGCATCAAACTGGAATGCGTGCAACGGCCCGAGAATCCGTCTGTATTAAAGGGGGTGAAACAAGCAGATTTGGCTTTTCTTCTTTCTCAAATGCCTTCATATGTATTTAATGAGCATTGGAACCATATAAATAAATTGAATTGATCAGAATAAATCCTTATATCTTAAGTAGAGACAAATCACTGCTTAAAGAGTAACTCAGAGATCCTGACAGTATAACAAGCCTATAGAGGGAAGGTGCAAAGCATTTAGTTTTTGAAGACGTTTTACTTGAAGTTAGCCAGCAAGACATTCACACATGGAGCCCCTGTAGAAGCTTTCCTGCAAGGCAGAATGGTGGCTGTTTACTTGTTAAGACCAAGTTTAAAGCAGCTGGCCAACTGATAAGCAGAGCTGTAGTGCAGTGAGAATAGGTTCTTACCCTTCATGTGTAAAACTACGTTAATGCATCACTCAAACATACTGCAATACTTTGTGTTGTCGTGCAGTCTGCCATGTTGCATGTTGTGCTACACAGTAAGGAAAATTACTATTCACATACGTTTCTAGTCACCTAGAGGTTTTGACACCACTTTACATTTATTTTTTCATGTGAAGATAGACTGAACAAAATTTAGACAATCGTAGCTAGGAAAGTGTACATTCACTGCAGGAGACGTATGTGGGTCACATGGTCAAGAAAGTAGTGTGAAAAGGTGTTTGCCCCCTTCCTCATTTCTTATCGTTTTGCATGTTCAGACATCAAACAAATCTAAATATTAGTCAGAGACAGCACAGGGAAACACAAAATGCAGTGTTTAACAGTATTTTTAATATCTTTTATTATTAAGCAGATAAAATCCAAACATATATGACCCTGTGTGAAAAGGTTTTGCCCCTAAACCTAATAACTTGTTGGGTCGCCCTTAGCACAAACCTCCTGAAAAGTTAGACCTTTGTCTCACCGGAGTCCCAAAGAAATGCCTTTGTAACCCTTTCCAGGCTGCTGCATTTTTTGGATCTTGGCATGGTGTCTAGCATTTGAGGATCTTTGAGTGTTCTTCACTGTGTAAGGCAGGTCCTATTGAAGTGATTTCTTCACTGAGAACAAGTTTGGCAAACAGGCCTGGGTGTGACTAGAGAAGGTGCACTCAGCTGTGATATGATCCGAAAGTTTGCAGGCTAAACCATTGTCATTGGGCTGATCCAGGACGATGATGAGCCTGCGTGCAGACAGGAGGTGGATTGGCTGGTCCACTGGTGCACCCAGAACACCACCTGGACCTAAACCGGCTGGAGATGACGGTGGACTTCAGGAGAACCCACCCACTCTGTCTGAATTTAGTTGCTGTTCTGCTTACTGTTACTTCTCTGCTTAGTTAAATGTGAGCATTGTATCTGACTTACTTGTTTGTACTCTCAAGCTTGTCAAAACAACATTGATTCTGATTTTAATTCTGACTCTGATTCTGATAAACCACAGTTATGTTTAAACGAGGGGGGCAATCATTTTTCACATCACTCAGGACCATGTAGATTTGGATTGTTTCCCTTAAAAATAAAAACCTACATTTAAAAGCTGCATTTTGTGTTTACTTGTGTTGTCTTTGACTTGTATTTCAATTTGTCTGAGGTTCTGGAACAATTAAACGTGACAAACATGTAAAAGTATAACAAGTCTAGAAGTGAGCCAACCCTTTTTCACATCACTCATATGTGTAAAAGTATGTGTCAAAAAGCATTTGGAAAGGTATATATGACTGTACTAAACTTACAGTGGTGAGAAATGCCAGGGCATCATCTCTGTACCCCAGTCTGAGGTAGACATAAGTGGGAAGGTCATACTCCTTTGAGGTCAGTGAGGCAATCCGGAGTGACTCTTGGATTCTGTTGTGGGCAAAGTGCCAGTTGCTGATGCTGTTGGTGTGACTTTTCCTGATTGCCACAGAAGGAAACAAAGCCGTGCTGCTGTTCCACAGCCATGCCAGCTCATCATTTCTCCTCCTCTCAGAGAGTGGACACATGCCAGTGTAGTTTTGCTCATGCAAGTTGTAGTTGTGACAGTCCGGGTAGAGGTAGAAACCCCAGTGGGCACTGGGCCGTAGCCGTGTTCCCAACTGGATTGTCCGTTCCATGAAGGCTTTGGCGCTTTTCTCAAACCGCCTCCGAGCCAGCACCTCCACCTGAGCCGGCGTCACATCAAGATATGCCTTCATCGTCAACTCCTTTGACTTCCTCCTGTAAATGTCCTTCTTGTGCCAGTTACGGTGCCACTGAGGTCGCCAGAACTCCCAGTCAATGACAGCCAGGCCACGGAAATCCTCTGCAGGAATGAAGTGAGCAATGTCCTGATAAGCTTTGAGCAAGTGCATGTCCAGGCTACAGTTTTGCGGCAGACCGCCATTAATGGCTTTGCCTTGTGGTGTGTAGTAGGGGTAGTAGCCAAGTCGGTTTGCGTAAAAAATTGTCACGTTTTGTCCTGTCCAAGTAGCGCGTGGGCTTCCTTGGATGTGAAAAAGATGGTCAAGGTTGATTGTAATGTTGTACTTGATGGTGCACATATCAAAAGGAGCGTTCCAAGCAGCGATAAAGGGCTTCCGACTTATCAAGGGCAGCTTTGCTGGTTTTTGACCAAAGGCAGAATGGAAGAGCAGTAAGATCCAGGAGCAGGCAACAGACACAGGTACCACTAGGTGGGAGGAGGATGTCCCGCCCACTGGGACCACATGCATTCTTGGGCTCAAACGTGTTACTTGTCAATCATCCTGAAAGACATGGGAGAAATAGGTACATATCTCAAGTTAAGAAAGACATGTTATACTGATTTTCTAAATATTCTAGTTATCATTTGAAAACAACAATTTGGATAAGCTGCATGACTGAAAAATCAAAACCTTCAAATGCTACACGGAACAAATAGTTCAACTTAAATATCTGCATACACATATTGACCTCCATGTATGGAGGGAAAGTAACTTCCTCATTCAGTACCAGATCATTTGCCAAAGCAGGTCTTAAAGCTCTGATACAGTAAATGTATTGATAAAAGCTCCTCAGCTTGAGCTGAAATCACTTCCATCTGCAGCCTGGCAGAGAGCGGAGAACACATGACTTAACCAGAGGAATTTCTCATTTGATTCACTTTGGTTTGTTCTTGGGTGTTTTTTTGTTTCAGCAACAACTCAGATGTAGAATAAAGGCCATTAATATTGAACAGATTTCGAACACACGGTTCCTTGTTCCTGAAACTGCTTTAGACTCCGATTTGAACCCTAGACAGTGGATTCTCCTGAGACATACTTTGGTTTCTTTGTTTAATGAAAGACTCTAAAACAACAGCAGGCTGTTTAAAGGTCAGGAAAAGAGAAATATTTTTCAAATATCCACCAAACCACAGTCAATGTCTTCGTGGAAAGCTCAAGATATCTGATCCTGTGTTTAATACTGTGTTCTTACTTCGACAAAAGAAAGAGGCCTAAGCTGGAGATTGTGTGCAATCCATGTTTACAGTCGGGCTTTGTCTATGAATGAGTAAATGAGTGAGTTCTGCCGGGTACCTAGGAGTTGCGGTCCACTCTGGTATCGATTAAGAAAGAAATTGTTGATGTCTGTGGTTCTGGTGAAATGGCACGACTCCACTCAGTCAATGTATGCACAGGGGATGATGGTTTTATGTGTCTGTGTTGGAAAATTGTGGTGGTTTTGGACCGCCGCTGCCATTTCAGACACATTAAGGTGTCAGAAGTTCAGCGGGTTCATCAACTTTTACTCGGTGGTTCAGAACCGATTATTAACCAGCTCAGCAAACTGTCAAGACAGCTCCTGAAACAAGTTACCCGAATGCCTATAAAAATTTGACAGGGACACATTTAAGAAGATGGAAAGATTTGTTTGTCTTGTTGGGCAAAGCTTCTTAGCTCAGTTGGAAAGACTACCATGGTTCAAATGTTACCATCCAATGTTCTTGCATCCTTTAAAAGCATGTCTGTTTAGCTGCTCCCGCATTCAGGAAGGGATGCCAGCAAATCATCACAACTTACACAAAGACTTAGCAGAATTCTTAACGCACCCAGGATTCAAACCCGGGTCCGTCATACCAAAGAAATGCACTTTGCCAGCTATATCACAGAGGGACAGACTCCCAGCCTTTAAACTTATACGATTCTCTAAACCAAAGTCCTCCTTAAAAACATGACTCGGGAGCAGAATTTTCCTTCAGTCACACATAAAGCTGGCTGGACCATTTTGAGAGCAAAGAGGGAAGCATTCGAAGAAATTGTGCCAGGGGCTGCATGTGGTCATGTTTGATGTTGCTCACACAGGAAGAAAAACCAAATGGGAAGTAAAGGAACAACCAAGACTGAAAAATTTCCATTCTGCAGGATGGAATGGAAAGAGTCCGATGGACACTAAGAGAGGGAGACATGACTGTGAATAAAAAGCAAATGTTATCTGACTGTCAGTTCCACCAGGAATTTGGGTGTTTGTTTGCCCTGTCAATGTGGAGTGGGTGCATCCCCACCTTGCACACAGTGTAAGGTACTACATAAGTAAATATGACCATATATAGCTGTTGGCTTTGGCGAATTACACCTAATGACTTGGCATTTCATTGGCACTTTACTGAATGCTACTAACAGAAGGATTAATTCTAATATAACATTAACTATAGTAGGTAGATGCTGAAGGCCTCAGATCAGCCACTTGCCCTTGGTGCCATGTAAAAAGTCTCTCTCTGTGCAATTGGTAGCAACACTAGAAGACATAGTCTGCATGAGTCAGCTGCTGGATTTTATTCACCTGTCTTTCAATCACATTGAAAGTCATGGACCCAGCCACGGGAGGAACAAAAACTGCACTGCACCAGAGAACAAAAGAAACTTTGAAGAAGGAATCTTTATTTGTCATTACAATTGCACATTCCAATGAAAATTGTCTTCTGCATTAAACCCATCCCTTAGGGAGCAGTGGGCAGCTATCACAGTGCCCAGGAAGCAATCTGGTAAAGACTCTGAATCCCAGAATGCACAGCATCAACCCATTTTCATGACAGTTTCAAGGAAGGAAGGAGTCCACAAAGATGGGGCAGTAAAACGAGAAAGCACGCTCCCCTGCAGTTTTCCTTTTAGCCTTAGGAACTTTTAGAAGACCCGTGCCCTGAGATCGAAGAGCACGTAGTGGAACGTACAGGTGCCAAATGTTGGATGAATAAGACGACGCCAGACCATTTAGCGTCACTATTAGTTCTGCTGTGTTAACTGTACAGCTACAATCAGCCCTAGTGCTCCGCCAGCAGTCATCCTCATTAATGCTTGTTATAATGGTCCTTAAAGGTACCTGTGGGACGTAGAGGTGTTGTTAAATAGCGTAGCAGATGCTATTAACTTTTTGTGTTAAACTAAGCCACTAATTCTGGACATGACATCATCACGTCTGTTGGTTCGCTCGCCATATTATAAGTCCATAAACGTCTTCTGTCTTGAAACATTATTATAATAAAGCAATATTTTATTTTACTGTCTACTTTGCATTATAACCTGGTTGTTTGAACACATAGCAACTGTTGTTCTTTGTTAGCTTTCAGAGTTAATTTAGCCTTACTCCTGCTTCCTCAAAACAAACCACGGTTCTTAAACATTGATGTTGACGTTGAACTGTGATGTCACTGCATCATATGTTTCTTTATGGTTTCAGTTTTATTCATATTGGTTCACTTTTTCCTGTTTTTCTTTTGTAGTTTATTAGTTTACCGTATACATTTCATTTCTACTTAGATTATGTGAATGTTATAGCCCTGGATAAAAAGTTTGTTGGCTGAAGCATTATAACTTGAAGTTGAAGGGTTATGTAAAAGTATTCCTGTATTCAGAGAGCAGTGGTTTATTTTGTATATGTGCGTAGGGCTTGCTGGTTGAGAACACCAGTGTGTGAATTCACTCATCATCTATTGTTCTATAATATCACAGCTTACCAGGTAGATATTCATAATAACTAAATAGACTGAGAGCTGTTTTTAATTCCTGATAATGAGGTGGTGCCCTGACTTGGTAATTTTCACTAAATTCACTAACTCTAACTGTCGCGATTCTGCATTTGGGGCCAGTGGGGCCTGGCCCCACCACATTCGCTGTGGAGCTCTATATTCACAATAATCAGTGGGAACTCTGTCATCCATATATGTTACCATTAGGATAAATTTTCAGGAACCATAATCTTTCTTTTCATTGTTATGCTGATGATGTCCAGATCTACTTTCCTTTAGCATCAAAATCCAACAACCCCATTTTCTGACTGCTTAAATGATTTAAAATCTTGGATGACCTCAAACTTTCGGAATCTGAATGAAAATAAGACCGAAATAATTATGTTTGGTTGTAGTCCAGCAGTTTTTCCTCCTGGCTCCTTGGGCCCTCTTACACCTAACATTCAATCATCAGTAAAAAATCTTGGTGTAATATTTGATGACAGGTTGAAATTCGATCGCCAGGTTAGTTCGGTCGCAAAAAACAGTTTTTAAGAATTTTATCAAAAGTGAAAGGGTATCTGCCAAACAGAGATCTGGAGACTGTAATCCATGCTTTTATTAATACAAGATTGGATTACTGTAATTCATGATATGCTGGCTTGGACCACTCACTTTTACACCGTCTGCAGTTGGTACATAATGCAGCAGCCCGTCTCCTTACTGGCACACGTAAACGTGACCACATATCACCCGTTCTAGCCTCGCTGCACTGGCTTCCGGTTGTTTTTAGAATAGATTTTAACATTTTATTGTTTGTTTTTAAAGCTCTTAATGGTCTAGCCCCCCAGTATTTGACTGAGCTTCTCCAAATCCATGTCCCGGCCAGAACACTGAGATCCTCTAATCAGTTACTACTGACCATGCCTAAAACCAGACTTAAAACCAAAGGTGACCGTGCCTTAATGGCAGCGGCACCAAGACTCTGGAATTACTTGCCTTGCCATATTCGATCGGCAGGCTCCTTGGAGGTTTTTAAATCTTCTGTAAAAGCACATTTCTTCTCCCTGGCTTTTAATCAAGTTTAAGTAATATTTGATGACAGGTAAAATTATATTTTATTTTAAAATTAAATTTATTTAAATTGAAACATTTATCCTATTATATTTTATCTCCATTCAATTTTTCTTTTTGCATTAGAGTGGCTCATACCCTGAGCTATCTCTATAGTTGTGCTGTGATAGGCCTAGGCTGCTGGAGGACATCAGGGTCTAATTTTTTCACTCTACTGATTTCTACTGTTCTTCAGTCTACTGTTCTCCAGTTTTGCATTGTATTACATTGAAATGACTGTCGCCATTTCAGCTTTTAACTTTTTGCTCTCTCTCTTTTTCTTTATAGTAGGTACACCTGGTCTGGCGTTCTGTTAACTGTGACATCATCCAGAGAAGACGGCTCACCCGCTACTACCATCTAATGTAGAACAGATTACTAGATCAATGTGTGCTTCTGTGCTTTTTTGTCTCTCTTGTTGTGTCTCTGCTCTGTCTTCTGTAACCCCAGTCGGTCGAGGCAGATGACCGTTCATACTGAGCCCGGTTCTGCCGGAGGTTTTCCTTCCCGTTAATGGGTGGTTTTTCTTCCCACTGTCGCTTCATGCTTGCTCAGTATGAGGGATTGCAGCAAAGCCATGTACAATGCAGACGACTCTTCCTGTGGCTCTACGGTTCCCCAGGAGTGAATGCTGCTTGTTGGGACTTTGATGCAATCAACTGGTTTCCTTATATAGGACATTTTTGACCAATCTGTATAATCTGACCCAATCTGTATAATATGATTGAACTTGATTTTGTAAAGTGCCTTGAGATGACATGTTTCATGATTTGGCGCTATATTAATAAAATTGAATTGAATTGAATTGAATTGTGTTGTATGTATTTTAGCGTTCAGTTTTTATCTTATACTCTGCAACTGTGATTTCTGTACAGCACTTTGGTCAACCCCGGTTGTTATAAATGTGCTTTATAAATAAAGTTTGAGTTGAGTTGAGGATCATTTTTATAGATTAATATTGTAAAAAAAGACCAATTCCCTTACCAATATAATTCACTAATAAACAAACATCTGTGTCTGTATATCTAAGTCTGCCAGAAAACTGACAAGCTCAGTAGGCTAAATCCCCTTGAGGCGCCTTGATATTTGGGCCGGCCCACCAACGTTTGTTTAAATAACGAACATCTGAAGTTGCAGCGTGCATGCCCAACACACTCTCAGTAGACAGAGAGGGGCACAAATCCTGTGGCCCAAAGCTTGGATCGGCCAATCAAAATACTTGAATTGCACAAGTTACATTAATGTTCTGCCGGATAGTGTGGGACCGTCTAGGCAAGGCAAATTTATTCATTAGCACATTTCAGTACAAGAACAATGCAAAGTTCTTTCTATGATTAAAACATTGGAAAATAAAAACTAAATAAAAGGAAGTAAAAAAAAAACAGTTGGAATAAAATGTGGGACAATTTAAACAAAATAAAACATAGGAAATGGAAACTAAAAGCAAATATTAATTTAGTGTCGGTTGTCCTTGCTGGCTCATTGAAGGACTGATGTGAATCTTTTCTATTCAATAAATGAACAATATGTGTGAGCCTTTATTTTTAATGTTATGTATTAAAAGTAAATTACATTTAGCTTATATAAAATAGATTTTGTAGTGTGTTGCTTTATGCTAACTTATCCGTTTAATTAAAAATTCATCAATGTCAGGTTGTATGCATCACAAAAAAGATTTATTGCTGCTATTAGGTGTTTAGTTTTTATGCCCCAATTAACTTATCCTGCCAGGACACTGCACTCTAATAATAATTAATAGTTATTCATGCCCAAACCAAACCAAACCTGTAGTTACACAACAAATGTTTCATAAAATGTTTGGAAACAATTTTTTCCTATTTCTGGTTAATATTGTGAATTCCATCTGAAGACAGCTCTTCCACTTTCATGCGCTCCCATCTCATCTTAGCAGCCAGCTTAATGTGCAAACCTCAAATCCTGTAAGCGAATCAAGACTCGCGACTGCAGCATTTGATCTTTGACCAGAGACGCTTTAATCTGTCTGTTGACAGCAGCCTGAAAAACAACAGGATCTTTTCAAAAGAAAGAGCTTTAATCTGTCGGCTCTTACTGCTGTTGCAAAGAATATTGCCCCCCTCCACACACACATGCTGCAAGATTTTAAGACTATTTACTTTAAGTGGTTATGAGTCAGAGCATCTGTTAAAAAGCTGAAAAGCCACCTAAGCGAGACTTTAAAAGTGACTGTTACAGCTTTGGCTAGCTGGAATAAATAGATGAAATGGGGTTCTGGTTTTTAGTTTTTTTAAACAGAAAACGTTTTCTCCATTGTGTGGGTTTTTTGTTAAGGGTGAGCTAACATTCTTTGCATGGCAGGGCGTCCCCTTTCTCCTCCTCCTTCCTTCATCACCCAAAACACTCAAGCCATGGTGCAACACCAAGAGGTGCCGCCTCACTCGGGATTTAAAAATATACTTCATCCACGTCCTGGTGCAACAAAACAGATCTACACGAGAGCTGGATTTTAGCAGTTCACTAGTGAAAAAGTGCCGTCACAAGCTTGATTCCTCACCTGCCCATGCTGGAGTCTCATCTTCAGGGGTCACAGCAGGGGTCATGGTGGCCCTCTGCACCAAACGTCCAAGGGGCCTGACTCAGTTCTCTCCGTCACTCTTAAACACCAGCCAGTCATCCACACTTATATACAGACGAGGAAGGAGGGAGGGAGGGAAAAGCGTCAGCACCACAACACAACACAGCGATTAGAGAGAAGAGAGGGAGAAAAAGGGAGGGAAGGAAGGAAAGAGAGGCCGAGTCACAAAGAAAGGAGAAGAACACAGAGAGGGAGAGAGAGAGAGAGATTTTAAATCCATCTAAGCTGACTGAGCTCTTAGGAGGTCTGATCCTCTCTGGAAGAAAAGTCTCAGCTCATCCATTTCACTCAATCTAGAAAACAGACAGTTGCCAAACTGTCACCAGAAATCTGGTCAGATTTTATCCTCTAAATATCCCCAAAGTCAATGATAAAAAATGCTTTTCATAGGCAGGCATATTAACATGTAGGGCTCCTAAGAAAATGGGACCTCTACTGGCAACTGCCTTCAGGTTTTTTTTTTAAATAATTCCCAATAAAATTATCCCTAAATGAAGCTCCTAATACCACCAGCCATACTCTGTCATCCAACACCTTCAACCTGATAAAGTGAATTCTCCTGTTCAGTTCTAATCAGTGCAGGTCACCTGAATTTGTAAAATGTATTTACATTTTTGTCTGATCATACTTTATGATTAAAGTCCACTTCACTTCTGTTTCACACTGTCCTCTCTTTCTCACTTACAGCTGATACAGAACTTGACTGCCAGGACTCCTTACCCACACATTGTTCAACTCCCATATGATACATGATTTAAATCAGCATCTAATGCATTTCAGAATCTTCCTAGTTTTTAAAGCTCCCGTTTACATGCATGAACTTACCCTCCATCCAGATCTTGCCTTTTCTTTGGTCTACACTGATAACCTAAGGGAATTGTTTCAGTGCTGCACCATTCTTTGTAAGCATGTGGTAAAGTATTAAACTTCATAATGAAATACAAATGTATTTGGAACACTTTGTTGAAAATCTGAAGCCTGACTTATTATTTGGCAGCGTACCCTGTGGGTCCAAAAGTGTAGCGTTGGTGGGGTATGCTGAACACATAACAGCAGACTCCTGACTAAGCAGTTTGCTGGTGACTTCTGAGTCACAGACATCTCTAACCACATGAACTTGAGAACCCTGAGAAAACTAGCACAGTAGGGATAGACAAATCACAAAAGGTCTTAAAAACATGTCGCAAGAACCCGATTCGAAACCTGGCAATCCAATACAGAGCAATAAGTTATAGATTCGATCTGCATTTTCATCTGCATGTATTTCCTTAATTTGTGTGCTCACTCTGCCGTTGCAGTGCTAATTAAATGACATGACATCTGAACCCGGCACTTTAACCCAGCCCCAGCTCAGATTCCAGCGGCTTACCACACATATTTACAACCACAAGACAAAGCCAATTCTCTGTCTGTTGAATATAAACATGGATTTTACCCCTTTTAACTGCTAACTGTTTTCATATTGAGTAAATATGTCCTCCAACTAAACAGCCTTTACAGACATCCGCAGACAGAAATGCAGTTGAGTTTGTATTCCTTTAATGCTTGGTTACGTCTTACATTACAGGGGAACATATGATGAAAGGACCTGACTCATCAAAACTTGCTGTGCTATCTGACTATCATAATATTAACATATGTTTTCATTTACTGCTTTTGACACAGGGGGAAACTGAAAAGCTGGCTCTACGTGTGTCTCATAAACTAAGCTGAGAGGTCTCCAGTGCTTCTGTGGAAGCTTGGTAAGATTCTGACAGCCACGTCTAAGGATTCACATCCAATACAAATTATCATGTGTTTACACCGGAAAGCATTACAACCATGGATTCAACTTTCTGATTTGTGCCCATAGTTGCACTTAAATGTCTTCATTGGGAGCAAAGTGGAACTAAAGCCAAAGTCCTTGTTGTGTAAAGCAAATTAGCAACGACACCTGATTCTGATTTTATTTTTATTAACTGTCTTTCACTGATCCAAGGTCAGGTTATAAGGGAGGAAAACCTCGTTCTAGAGAATATTTCAACCCCACAAGAGTTATATTGTGCCTTTAGAGGTGTCTGGGTCTCCTGCCATTGGGTCATATAGGCACCCCCCCCCCCCCCCCCCAAGCTTACCTGATCAAGATATTTGTCACATATGTTACCCACTGTATCATACACAAGTAATACAAATTATCTAGTTAATCACTATATTGACAAAAAGCCTAATTGCCAGCTTTTAAATGGCCAGACTTCTCTCATCATTATTTAATATGCAGAAAATGAATTCAACAACCCAAATTCCTGCATACGTCCACCTTATCTCACATCCTGAGAGTTATCACCCTGACAAGGTGCAGAAGGTGATGCAGCTGCTGCATCAGAACTGAGGGCCTTCTGGTCCATTTTGTTAAGCTTTACTAATGCTAGTATTGCAATGTTAGCATGATCCTGCAAGGATAGGCTGAAATGGTGATGGACGAAATTCTTTTAGTCATACTAAACTACTTAAATGGTTTTACACTGGTGGAAAATTCATCCAATCACACTGACAATATCCACACACTTACACTGATACACAGACTAATAGCAATTTGGGGTTAAGTGCCCTCTGCAGGGCACATGTGGTAAGGGAAAGCTGCTGCCAAACTCATAACCTTCCAGGCACTATTCCCACTAAACCCTATATGCTGTAATTCCTGCCCATTGGTCTCCTTTCTGATGCAAAGCCTTCCTTGCCTATTTTTTTTTCTTAATTTACTGTAATGCTTTGAAACGAGTCAGTCACAACTGTCAAACACTTTTTCATTTTTTTAGATCAAATAGCAGAGTCATTGTTTTGTTTGTAACAAGTGAAATGTAACAAGTAAAATTCCAAGTGTTAAACAAGTAATTTGCTGGAATATGTGTTTTAAGTAATAATAATTTTTGCTAGAATTTAAGCAGTCTTTTTTAAAAAAGTGATTGGCCAGATCATCGGAAAAGCAGTGCAGATGTTTTTTTTTTTTTTAAAGCAAATCATTGAAACAAAAGATACATCCTTTACATTACTTTACTGTAATTTCCCTCTGGGATTATTAAAGTATTTCTGATTCTGATTAAAAGGTTGCCCTTTGTCACCGATCCTGTTCATAAGTTTTATGGGCAGAATTTCTAGGCGCAGCTGAGATGTTGAGGGAAACCGTTTTGGTGGCCTTAGGATTGCGTCTCTGCTATTCATGAATGACGTGGTTCTATTGGCTTCCTCAGGGCGTGATCTACAGCTCTCACTAGAGCAGTTTACAGCCGAGTGCGAAGCGGATGAGGATCAGTGCTTCCAAATCCGAGACCATGGTCTTGAGCCGGAAAAGGGTAGCGTGCCTTCTCCGGGTTGGGGAGGATGTGCTGCCCCTAGTGGAGGAGTTTAAGTATCTTGTATCCATCCCGAATACAAGCAGCCGAAATGAGTTTTCTCCGTAGTGTGTCTGGGCTCTCCCTTAGAGATAGGGTGAGGAGCTCAGTCATCCGGGGAGGACTCAGAGTAGAGCCGCTGCTCCTCCATGCTGAGAGGAGCCAGTTGAGGTGGCTCGGGCATCTGGTCAGGATGTCTCCTAGACGCCTCCCTTGTGAGGTGTTCCTGGCACGTCCCACCGGGAGGAGACCCAGAGGGATTCCCCCGGAGGAGCTGGCCCAAGTGGCTGGGGAGAGGGACGCTGCTACCCCTGCGACCCGACCCTAGATACGTGGAACAAAATGGATGGATGGATGGATGGATGGATGGATGGATGGATGGAGAAAGGAATGGAGTTTGCTCAGAACAAATTACCCAACTAAATGCCCTAACATTTAATTGGGGAAGCTCATACAAAAGCTGGCAACACTGTCACTCTCTACAGGCTTGCAAATAAAAATTGCTCCTGCTTGCTTATGACTGCATTTAAAATGTTTCAAAGAGTGTCTCAACAATTTTATGCAGTTATGGTGCATAGTAGCTTATGGGTTTTTTTCAACCTTATGTACACGCCCTGATAGCGCTGGATGAAAAAGCATCTCTTTCACCGCCGGCCTCTTCAGTGTCATTCCAAAAAAGTAAAAAAACTAGGCCTTTCTCCAAAGGTTAAAGACGTTTCGTTTCCTATCCAGAAAGCTTTCTCAATTAAAAATGTCTGGAGCAGTGTGGAGTTGCAAGCTTTGTAGTACTGCCCAGGAAAGGCCTTGTAATGGCTTAGATAACATGCAAATTGAACTGTTAGAAAAATGTAAATGTTATAATTTTATTTTGATTAAGTTACAGGCGTTTGCTCTGTTTCAAGAGTTGCCTTGCAGGAATGTTCTGCTGTTGTAACTTCAAACAGGGTGGATTGTTCTGCTAGATAAGGAGATGTCTTGCCTTATCCAGCTGTGCAGTTGCAGGTGACTGATCACCACAAATAAATAACCCTGCATCCCTCATCGTTGTGTGAGACCGACATGTTGTAATTTCCTGAGCCTTCTTTAATAAAAGCAGAAAGACAGAGGTGGCCCAGGAGAGTTGGGATCAGGCTTTCAGGGAGTTCAATTCTCCGCCTGGCTATACTCTCCTCTTCTGCAGAAAAGTAACTTGTGTTCTTTGTTGGTTTCTTTCTAGGACAATAAGGGGTTATTATCATAACCTTAACATGAACCAAAACAGGTCCACCCCCTTAGTAATGTGGAGTCGTTAAGGTCATTGTAGGCTTGCAAATTGAACCAAAACTGGTCCATGCCTCTGCAATGGGGAGTCGTCAGGGTCGTTACTGGCCTGGCTTACAAGAGCGATGTTTTGATCACACGCATGGAGGTGAGCATAGGGCTTGGGATCCGCGTTGCATTGTGGGACGTGGCGGCCATGTTGATTGCTATGCGAACGTTAACATAACGCTGACATAACGTTGTTGAACGAAGAGACGTAGAAGTAGAATAGATAGAAAAAAGATGTTAAAATCCCGAAAAGGATCTGGAATTTACCGGGACACATTAAATAAAGAAGCCAGGGACCGGTATGTTGACAAAATCAGCATTATTAATAATTTGGATCCATATGAAGTTTTAAACAATGAGTGGAGCGCCGACGACGACTTGTTGTCACTGTTTTGTATATCAGACGTCTTCGGCTACCTTGTTTGTGGTGTGAGCGCCTATACTTCAGAACAGTTCCGAAGCTACAAGTCCTTGGAGTCTCATGTGCAGCTCACGAATGGATGGGTTCAGGAGCTGCAGATCATAAAGCCAGTGGGAACACAGTAATTCGTACAAAGGTAAGCTGTGCTAAGACGGGTTCTGGCATCTGCCGCGATCCAAGCAAGCCGACGACTCCGTGGTTGCGCCTCCAGGCAGGAAAGCGTTGGAAAGTTAACCCATTTTCTATGTTTTTCCCATGGCGATCATGTGTTGCGCTGTTACAGCCCACAATACAGCAACGGTTTACCATGGTTGAAATCGAGTTAAGGTGAAATTAATCAAATTAAAACACGGCTGAGAGGGAGTACAGTACGCGGTAGTCATAGGCAGTAGTCTGTGTAGCAGTAAAGGAGGCCATCAACATGGCGGCCACGCAAAGTAATTACGTCATGATGCCCAAGCCCTATTGAAGTGAGAATTGGAAGGAATCAACCCTATTGCTGTGTTGTAAGTCCTTGAGAGTTGGAACGAGAGTTGTCCTCCTCATCTGTTTAGTCTGTTTAAGGTTGGTTTTTCTCTCTTAACGTAAATGGCTTCCTTCTTCAGTGTCATTGTAGGTGGGATCATTTTACATTAAGGTTGTGAGAAAAACCTAACAAAGGTTAGGAATATTGGTCCTTTGGCTCTCAGTCGAGCCCCTGGTGGTTGAGCTTTGTTTCTTATCCACAGGTCCACCACCTGAAGGGAAGAACGTCAAAGTCGGGTGCCATGAAAACTGGGTGGCAGGACAGGGTTGGGGCCAGGGAAGGCTTATTTCCACAGGTATAATCTGACTTTGAGACATGAAATGGGATTTCATTTTATGCTAGTTCATATGATTGTCTTGTCTGCGTCATTTTTTAACAATTAACTATTTTTGGACATAGTGTTAGTGTAACCCAATTTTCCACCATAAAACATTATGGAGGCTTCAGTGAATGAAGGAGCTGATTCATTCTAACCGACTTTAGCTCAGGTTCTCATCTGCAGGGTCAAACCAGCTTCACATGAACACTGACTTCCATGGGATAGGCCATGTTCCGGTAAATGAAGCAGTGAGACCAACTTCAGCCAAACAATAGTAACATTCAAGACCGAGAAAACCCACAGATAGTTTGCTTAGAACTATTGTTTCCATAGCATGTGAAACAAGATGGATGCCAGAAAAGAAAAATGACAGAGCATTATATCAGTTTTCCAATTAAACACTATATTATCCATTAAACATGACTGATCTATTTTGTATTAAACATGAAAACGCTTACACAACCATTGGTGTGGAGCAAAACAATCAATAGTAAGAGATTGGTGTTCTAAATGTGATACCAGAAAGTACAAAGCACAGAAAAAGAAGATTTTTTTTTTGAAGAATCAATTAACTAGTTTTATAAACAACAAAAATATGTTTTTGCTGGATTAACTGTCACCTGTGACTTCAGCTCTTTTTTTGTGGAAGGGGATGAAAATGCTTAATGCCAGAAACAACTATGAAATGTCCTGGTGAGTGTAGAAGTCATCTTCTGAAGACATGTATTTATTCTTTATTAAGTATTAAAAAAAAACTAATTCGTATCCATCAACTGAAGAACTTCAGGCCATTTAAATGTTACCTATCCAACGCCTTGTGCAAATGTGTGTAACCGTCTGGTAAGTTTGCTTATCCCTGTGTAGGATCTTCTTTTCTTCAGAACCTCTCTCCAAGCACAGGTGCATTTTACTCTCACTAGCTCACTGAACATCTCTTGCTCTGTTGACAGCAAAGACGCCAACGCCGACAAACAGTTTGCAGTCTGGTTCTAGAGAAGGCCAAAGGTTACTGTTGCAGATGGGGTTATTTGTACAGACAATAGGATGTGCCTTTAGGTCTGGCGGTCTGTGGTTAGTAATTACACATCCTGATTCTCTCTGTGGGTGGAATATCAGAGAGCTGGACAGAAATCTGAGCAACACTGCATGCTAGTATAATCTTCGCCTGGGTGTTTTATTGGATTCGATATTGGCGCTGCAACAATACTTCTTATTGTTATGAGCATACGATTATTTGACAGCAGCAAGGGCAGACATGCAGTAAATGGACCATGCTGGAAGTGGACCAGGGACACCAGCGATGCGGACTGATACACTCTGTAGGAGCCACAGTGGCCTAATGGACATGGCACTGGCCTCCTAAGCAAGGGATTGTGGGTTCAAGTCCCATCTTGGTTGAATGGAATTCTGGCGGAGTGGTGTCCTTGTGGTTAGAGAGCAGGGTGACACAGTGGCCACCCTTTCCTCCCTAAGGAATACGTCTAAAACAGAGGATGAGTTTCAGTGGAATGTGTGTTACAATGACAATTAAAGCTTATTATCATTATGTGGTGCACCTGCTCTACCACTGAGCCACCCAGCACCCCAACATGTGTGTCTTCAATTCAATTTTATTTATATAGCGCCAATTCATGAAACATGTCATCTCAAGGCATTTTACAAAGTCACATTCAATCAGATTATACAGATTGGCTCAGATTATACAGATTGGTCAAAAATGTCCTATATAAGGAAACCAGTTGATTGCATCAAAGTCCCGACAAGCAGCATCCACTCCTGGAGAAGCGTAGAGCCACAGGAAGAGTCGTCTGCATTGTACATGGCTTTGCAGCAATCCCTCATACTGAGCAAGCATGGAGTGACAGTGGAAAGAAAAACTCCCCATTAACGGGAAGGAGAACCTCCGGCAGAACCAGGCTCAGTATGAACGATCATCTGCCTCGACCGACTGGGGTTACAGAAGACAGAACAGAGACACAACAAGAGAGACAAAAAAGCACAGAAGCACATATTGATCCAGGAATATATTCTACAATATGGACAACATTTGCATTCAGCTATTTAGCCTCTTGCAGCACCAAATAGCAGTGGGGTATCTAAAGGATTAATTAGTTGTTTTTCATTATAAAATAAAAAATCAAAAAAATATAAATTACAAGTGTCTTTTGTTATATTAGGGGAGAGCCTGTGGAGGTATCAAAACACTGTTAAGGCCATTTTTTTTCTGGTACCATTGTAAATAATTCTCACAATCCAGTCTTTTCTCCACCATTAACTCTGTTCTATTTTCTTCTCCATCTCTATGTCTTGAGAACTCTTCTGAAACTTGTGAGAAGTTCCAACGTTTTGTTTTTTTTTATCAATAAAGTGCAAAATCTTAGATTGCTAATTCCTCGGCCTCCACAAGAACTTTCCACCTTTATTGCAAGTCCCGCTGTCTTTCAACAGTTTCAAATTGTGTGCTTTAATCAGTTGGAGAAAATAGTTAATAAAATAAGGACTTCTTCCTGTCCTCATGATGTTATTCCAACTTACTTCTTAAAGAATATTTTAAAATCTGTTGGATCTGACATTTTAGAGATTTTTAGTAGCAGTCAGGTGTTATTCCAGTTTGTTTTAAACATGCAGTTGTGCAACCGTTGCAGAGGAAACCCAGTCTTCTGTTCTTTCAAAATTTAGGCCCATCTTAAAGCTTCATTTTCCATGAAAGATTTTAGGAAGGACACTTTTTATTCAGCTGCAGTCTTTTTTTTATTACTAACAGCATCCTTGGAATTTTTCAATCAGGTTTTGAAACCCTTCATAGCACAGAAACTGCACTATTAAAGACATTTAATGATCTTTTAGTAATTGTAATATCATCTTTATTGTCATTTAAACATACATTACTACAAAATTTGTTCTCTGCTTTTAACCCTTGTGGAGCAGTGGGCTGCCATGTGCAGCACCTAGGGAACAATCAGGGGCTAAGGGTCTTGCTCAGGGACCCAGAGTGCAGGCACTGGGGATGGAACCGGGTACTTGCATCGTTCTCTGAGTGCAAGCACACTGCTCTAACCACTCGGCCAACAATCCCCTCCATTTATTAGCTACAGATGCAGGAGACTCAGTTATTCTCCTTGTAAAACTGACAGTGATACTGTTGACCTCAGCATCAGACTTGATCTATGTGGTATCAAAGGCTCTGCACTGGACTGGTTCAGGTCTTATTTGTCAGATAAGAGTTTCTCTGTAAGTATGGGAGAATCTGCTTCCCCCTCAGCTCCCCTTAAATGTCGAGTTCCACAAGGATCCATTCTTGGACCTATTTTATTTTGCATCTACATGCACTCTTTATATTTCATTTCATTCATATGCAGATGACACTTTCAGTTGAAGCAAAACCACCCTTTCTCACTCAAACTACTGTTTGACTGCCTTACCGAGGTAAAAGCTTGGATGGCTTCAAATTTTCTGAACTTCAATCAAAATAAAACTGAAGTCATGATTTTTGGTCCCAGTGGAAATCGCAGCGCGTCCCCTTCCGATCTCGCTAGCCTTGAGTAGTTTGTATCTCCTGTGAAAAATCTTGGAGTAATTCTTGATTTCAGTCTTAATTTTGAGAAACAGATTAGTTCTATTGTAAAAAGATCCTATTTTAAACTGAGACTTTTATCCAAAGTAAAATAATTTTTATCTTTTAATGATTTTGAACGGGTGATTCACACTTTTATTAGCTCCCAACTCGATTATTGCAATTCTCCGTATGTTGGTGTAAGTCAGGCCAGCCTCTCACGACTGCAGTTGGTTCAGGGCGTTGCAGCTCGCCTCCGAATATGAACAAAAAATCGTGAACATATTTCACCAGTGCTTGCTTGCGCTTTGTTGACCTATAAGGCCCTAACTAGGCTGGCACCGGCATGTTTGTCTGATCTCCTGGAGTCGTATGTGCCCTCTAGATCCCTTAGATCTAATGTCCATTTGTGTTTAGTTGTCCCAAGGTCCAGGGTGGTCCACAGGGGTGATGGGTCTTTTTCTGTTATAGCTCCTAAACTGTGGAACCAGCTGCTCCTTCATATTAGACAGGCCTCAACTGTTGGTCCTTTTAAATTTCTTCTTAAGACACATTTATACTTAACAGTTTTTCCTATTTGTGGGCTGCACAGTGGCCCTGTGGGTAGTTCTGTTGCCTTGCCCTGGGTTTTTCTACATGGAGTTTGCATGTTCTCCCTGTGCGTGCGTGGGTTCTCTCCGGGTACTCCGGCTTCCTCCCACTGTCCAAAAACATGACTGTTAGGTTAACTGGCCTCTCTAAACTTTCCAACAGGGATAAAGGACGTAGGAAGATGGATGTTTTTCAATTTGTGTGCAGCACTTTGGCCAACGGCAGTTGTTCTTAAATGTGCTATAGAAATACATTTGATTTGAATTGATTTAAAAAAGCAAAAAGACAAAAAGTACAGTTGAGCCGGCTTGTTTGCATAATTCCCTCAAAACGCTGCATAGGCGTCTTTTCTATGGCTGTTCAAGACAGCCAGTCATTGTCCTCAATTAACCCAGCAAAATCTGTTGATAATCAGACTTGTTCAAACATACACACACATCTATGCACTCATAATACAGGTGTTGTGTTGCCCTGTAGCTCTGTCCATTAGTATCAAACAGTTTTGTTGATACAATACTAGGTTATGTGATATAAATGATGCTTATTGTACGAATCGGCCTAAAATGTCTCAAGAAAATATTCCCTACACCATATCACTACCACCACCAGCAGCCTGAACCTTTGACACAAGGCAGGATGGGTCATCCGTTCCTGCTGTTTATGCCACATTCTGGCCCAACCTGAATGCTAGAGCTGAAATCCATACCTATTGGAGCATGCAAGATTTTTCCAATCTGTTATAATCCAGTTTTAGTGAGTCTTTGCAAACAGTAGTCACAATTTCCTGTACCTATCACACAGAAGTGGCATCTGGATTGATTTTTTGTTGCTGAAATGGTATTACGCATCCTTTAATTGTAACTAGTGCTTGTTTGAGCTTGCATTTCTGACACCGGGACCGGTTATTATTGTTAAAGTCATTGAAAATATTCTGACTCAGCGAAGTAGAAACACAAAACAACTTTCACACATGTGGCAAAAAACAGCAGTAAGTGACCATTATTGCTCTGTGCAAATAAAAGGTACAAGAACAAGATGAACTCTGCTACACTCTGACTGACAGAGTGATTGTTCTCGTTCACATTCAGACAAATGCAGGAATATATTAAAAGTCCAGAACAAATTCATCACACCTACACCACATAAGCACAATGAATGCAGAAGGTGGAGAGGAAGAGACAGGGAAGCAGGGGAGGGTTTTTATTCCATTGGCCCACCGTCGCTATGCAGAACATAGGTTTAGTTTCCACATCCACAGATGAAAGGCCTCCATACCCCCTCCTCCTCCTCCTCCCCTGTTCTGGCTGAGAGTTAACTCTGAACACATGTGCAGTGGAACAAAAATGTCTGGGCTTAGACAGAACAGAGACTGTGGCCTTCTCTGTAATGATCCATTAAGTTGCTCTGGGGAGGAAGAATCAATTCCATTTCTGGATGCACTCAATAATTACAACATCATATGGAAGACTTTGGGGGAAGATGTAAGCAGACTTTCCTCCAAAAAAATATGCTTACATTCTCATATATAGGAGTAAACCGCCAGGCCACAGATTATTTATCAAATTTTCTCACAAAATATATTGCTGCTGCTGTCTTTGCTCAGAGGTTCAGTATTTAGTTGCACACGACTAAAGACCAAGGGAGGTCCAGAGATCAAGACCTACTGATTGTCCCTCATACTAAACTAAAGGAGACAGAGCCTTTCTTCTGTGGCTCCAGGACTCTGGAACTAACTTCCTCGAACTCTGAGATCAGACTAACTGGTCTTATTTAAAGACCAACTAAAAATGTATATTTTAAATCTGCTTTTGTCTTTTTTATCTTCTGTTGTAAAGCTCTTTGTAATTTTTTCTTAAGAGATGTCATATAAATAAAGTTTTACTTACTTAACTGGGGAGGAGACGGAGGTCTTTTGGAGTGCAGGGGGTGTTCCGGAAGACCTTTTCTTGACTCAGTTGAAGCATCAAAAGTCTTCTATGGTGTTTTGTACTGGAGCAGCATCTGATGGTAAACGACTGTGTGAGCAAATCAGAAAGGCCAAGTCTGTCCCAGAGTCCCCCTCAACCCAGCGCAGGAGGGTGGCGACAGGAAATCTAGAAGAAATAGCATCACTCATGGATATTTTCTTTTCATGACAATATAACAGCAACCGAGAGCTCCACAAGGGACAGGCTTTCATTCAGTTTCACTTAATTTATACAGCGTACAATACATGTCATCAGAAGGCTCTTAGAACAGGCTTTGTTCTTTTGTTCTTTGTAATTTATATACAGTTAAACTATTGATCAATAGATCTATACAAAAATATAGAACCCATCTTTTTGTCCTGTGTTTGTATGACATTAGGGAGGTACTGGCACTTTATTCCACTTAAAGCACTGGGCACAGGGAACAAAGCAGATGCCAGGTAAGAGCAGTAAAAGGGAGGAACCATCGACAGAACAATGGAGAGCAACAGAAATAATAAACTGGAGGAAAATCTGGTGAGTAATAATCAACAGAATGGGGGGGGGGGGGACTAGGCGGGGGACTGATAAAGCACCAATCAGAGAACTGAACCAAGCACAAAACACAAACAGCAAAGGATCATGTCAGTTACAGTGAATCTGAACATATATGATGTCGGTTAGACGTACTGAAATGATACACTAGTTCCGTCGGGAGGATCTCCAGCAAACTATCATGAGAACCTTGTGGAACGATACCTAAAGCATTTTGCTCGGGTCGTAAAGTTTAGAAGAATATTCTGCCAAATACTGAGAGAATGGATGACAGATGAAAGAAAATCTTTATCCTGTCAAAGAAATCCATTTGCTAACTGTCCTGAATCGTAAAAGAAATAGGTCCGAGATTGTCATGTTGAAACAACATCTGACCTCTTTATTTAACACTTTCACCTCTTTGTTTCAAATCTATTTCAGTCTGAAATGTAATTTTTTCCCCTTCATCAGAAGAACTCTAATGGAGCTTTGAACTTTAACCTCCAGGGAGTAAATCCAGGTGCATTATGGAATCTCTGTTTCCGTTAACATGTTTGAAGATCCAGAGATATTATTGTTTGGCCTTACTTCAGTTTCATTGAGGTTTCTCTAAAACATGGCAGCACATATTATGTCATTTTTCATTGAAGAGTTACCAGGTTTCCAACGCACTCATATTATTGTTTCTTATGCCATCTTCACCCATCAGCCTACATTAAATCTGAATTTTATGGCCCCTGACAAGTTCTACAGAGCTGTTCTGTTGATGTAGGACCTGGATCTGAGGAGATGGCTGGAGTCAGAGTCAACAGACTGACGCTGAGCTGCCTGGACCGCAGCCACGCTGGGGTTTTTCCTGGAGTAGACAGCTTCAGCATGCTGAGAGAAACACCATTACGTGTTCCTTTTTCAAGCTTCACGGGTTGAATTTGGATGTTCTTTTACTCGGCCTCAAAACCAACACTGCTGTTGACATTTAGTCCCACTGCTATACATATTAAGCTCATTAAATAAATTTTTACAAATGCCACATAAACCATCCTGCTAAAAGCTTTGGGTAGTCTCCCCATATCGCTGAATCCAGGTGTTCCGGTCACTTCTAATGCCAGAGGTGTATGAAACCCAGCAGCCAGTCATGTTTGCTTCTACAAACATTTGTGAAACAATAGGCTGCTCTCAGGGGCTAGTTGAACTCCAGCATAGTACCATGGGAAAATGCTATCTGTGCAAGAAGACCAGCTATGTTACTAGGATTATAACAAAGTGGAAGAGATTGAGAATGACGGCAGTTCAACCACGAAGTGGAAGGTTCTAATAAAATCACAGAGCGAGGTCAGAGGATGCTGAGGCACAGCATGCACACAGGTCAACAGCTTTCTGCCGAGTCAACTGTTACAGACCACCAAACTTCACTGAGAACATTGTGTGGAAAAGTTTCTAATTATAGTAATAATAATACATCAAACTTATATAGCGCTTTTTTGGACACTCAAGACACTTTCCAAGAAAAAAAAAACAGAAATATACGAAAAACTATACTACAGAAAAACAAATTTAAATACGTGGGTTTTGAGATGAGATTTAAAGTTCTGTAATGAGTCTGAGTTCCTGATGGTTCCAAAGGGTCCCCTAAGGTCCGGTGTTTGGTGCGGGTGATGAGTGTGAGGAGGTTGGCGTCTGCAGAGCATCTGGGAGGAAGCAGGAGGGGCAGTGGGGCTTCAGGAGGTCAGTCAGATATGGAGGAGCCATATTATGAAGGCACTTGTAGGTGAGGAGAAGAAGCTTGTACTGGATACGGTATTGACAGGGAGCCAGTGAAGCTGTTGGAGAACAGGGGTGATGTGATCTCTGGACCCTGTACAGGTGAGTAGGAGCAGCAGTAGGACCATAGTGGAGGCTATTGCAGTAGTCAAGTCTGGAGGTGATGAAGGCATGTATGAGGATTTCAGCTGCAGACTGGGAGATAGATGAATGGAGGCGGGCGACGCTGCGAAGGTGGAAGAAAGACGTTTTGGTGATATGGCTGATATGTGCTTGAAATGACATGGAAGAGTCCAGGATGACGCCGAGGTTACAAGTGGAGGAGGAGGGGGAATGATTGTGACCATCAATAGTGAGGCTGAAGTTTCGAACAGAAGGGAGGAGGGATTTTGGACCGGAGTTCTGTTTTGTTTGTTCTAGAATGGGTTTGTATGGCTGAGCTACCAAAACCAAATCTTGCATGATCAAGACTGAGGAAAAGCACTGGGTACAGTGAGTAAAACAGCGGGTCATTGGTCTTTACAGCATTGGAGAACTGTTCTCTTGATTCTTCACCATGCCAGGACATGTTGGAGAAATTCATGATCCAAACTTTGTGAGGAAAAGTTTGGGAATGGTCCCTCCATCTTCAATGCACCAGTGCACAGAACAAGGTCCATAGTATGTACATTTACTTAATGTGTTCCATTGCCTCTGCTCAGGCTCCCACTGCTAACACTAGCAGGGCATTTCCTTCAATATTTATTGTTGTTGTATTTCAACCATATAGTCTCACCCACGCTTCAGTAGGCAAAGTGTTTCTGCTGGACTCTGAGACAAGATCCAAAGCCGCAGTCATAAAAGCTTAGATCTAACAGACGATTGGTCCGTCACTCCTCTGTTTACTTTCATTTTCAGTGGACACAATGATGTACCTCCAAGAGATTTATTCACAGCCTTTGACTGTGACATATGAAGCGCATTTCATGGGAATCATCAGTTGTAAATGTTTAGACCTCGCTAACTTTTTGTGTATTTAGAGTAGAAATGTTTAGCTGCTTGGGTCTGTAATCAGCAGCGGCAGAAGAAGCTGACGGAGAGCTGGCAGAAAGAGGATAAACAGCTGATGAACTGCCGACTGGAGACTCCAGCCGAACTCAGAGCATGTTTAGTCATCCCGCAGTCTGCATGAGGTGGCTTCACCCAAAATAGAGTCCAGAAATGTGTTGCTACCCTATTGTTTCAGAGAGGTTTGTTCAAACGCTGGAGTCCCAGATATCATTCTGTATTTGATGTGTAAATGGGAACCACTGGATTGTATAAAACACATCGTGACAACGTCACCCTCTAAGGAAAGTATGAACTAATGCCAGAGAGCTCTTAGGTAATTTGGTTGCTTCCTGTTGCTGCGATAGAATAGTTCAGATTTTTGAAGTGCAGTTCTGTAAAGAGATTATGAGAAGTCAATATGTCACCTATAGCAGATAACTTTCTCAGTGTCTTCACTTTGATCATTTCCTTTTACTTGCTAGTCATAGCAGTCAAGACAAAGTAAGAACGGCAAAATAGGAGGGGATTAAAAGTTCAACAGCCAGAAAGCTGTACCCAGCATCTCTGGAGAGAGATGTGAACTAGCAGTTCATTAAATCAAATGTTGTTTATCAGCAAATTTGAAAGTGATTAAAAGATATTTCCTTGTTGACAATTTTGTAAGAGGCAACCTAGAGCTTGTGAGGGTGTTTGAAATTGCATGGGCTGGCAGATCGACACTGCATGCAACACGTCCAAATGTGGAAACAGAAGAATAGTCCTGAGGAAGAGCTGGGGGTTATACTGATGGGATCAATCAGCAGAGTTAAAGCATGCAACAAAAAAAGTCTTGGAGAAACAACTGAACAATGATGAATATAAGTCCCACAAAACATAAAAGGACAAGTAAAGTGCTGGAAATCTGGAGACCAGAGTGACTAAAAAGTTGTACAATCTAAAACACAGCTACAATAATGAACAACCCGGCGATACATCAATGTGTGCTTCTGTGCTTTTTGTGTCTCTGTCTTTTCTAACCCCCAGTCGGTCGAGGCAGATGACCGTTCACACTGAGCCTGGTTCTAATGGAGGTTTTCCTCCCTGTTGAAGGGGAGTTTTCCTCTCCACTGTCACTTCATGCATGCTCAGTATGAGGGATTGCTGCAAAGCCATGCAGCAGACGACTGTCCACTGTGGCTCTACGCTCTTTCTGGAGGAGTGAATACTGCTTGGAGAGACTTGATGCAATCTGCTGGGTTTCCTAAGATAGGAAACTTTCTGACTAATCAGTCTGGATGATTTGACTGAATTGACTTTGTAAAGTGCCTTGAGATGACTTGTTGTGAGCTGGTGCTAAATAAATAAAATGAACATTTTCTTACAGTTCTCTTCATTGCAGGCCTCTGGACAAGATGTTTATAAACTAAGCAGAGAAAAACAAGATTGTGATCTTGTTTGCCTAGAGGAGGTCTTGCTTCAGAGATGTATGAACACAATAATTCCTTACAAGCATCAAATGTCCAAATGGATGCATAAAAGAATCATGGTTCTGAGGTTTGTTATTGTGTTTGTGTTCTGTTTTGGGTTTGATTTATTCATTTATACAGGGCTTTGCAATAAAATCACAACAATCATTAAAAAACAAACAAAGCAAATAAAACAGATACAAAAATAATTAAACGTTAGAAACCTGGAATTAAATGCTACAGTGCTACTGAGTAGTCATTATTTTCTGCCAGGATACTGAGTATTAAAAGGATTTAATGAAAATATCAGAATAAAAAGCTGTAACTTCTACCTCTAGAGGGTGGGGCAGGCTTTGATCAGGACCACAAATATAAGGAGCTACCTGACGAGCATATTGTAGTCAAGTATCGACTTTATGTGTGTCCAGGTCCAAAATCCTGCCTGTGATTCACTTTGAGAGTAAACTCAGGGACAGACGACAGCTCCAGCTACAAACTACTCACCTGGATTTCTCCCCTGCTGACTGGAAGCTGGCTCTGTCTGTTAAATCAAAAATTCACCTACCTCTTGACCAATGCTTTGTATACAACAGCACACACCTATCCTGGACACCAACTCGCCCACCACAAACCCCTGACCCTCTTTAGTCCCCCCGGATCTAAAAACATGCTACGAAACAGACAAAAAATTCTGCTAAATCCTCCAACACCTTGCAGAGATCCTTAAATCCCATTTCGTCCTCACAGACAGTTTGTGGACCAATAATAAAGAAATCTATTAAGAAGAGAACAGGGACAATCCAGAGCCAACTCTAGGCATAGTCACAGAGGCAGTTCCCTGGGATGCTGAGTGAGAATTAAATATTATAGAATGAAATAAATAATAGCATCATTGTGAGGTCTCACATAATCTGCATCAAATAAACATCTTTAAAATATAAACTACGTGCCCACATCCTGTTGGTCCTGATTCTGGCCTGTGAAGGAAAACTGAACCTAGATGTCAATGCGCTACAATCAGCACCACCATTAGAGAGCCATTGAAGCCTGTAGTTGTTTATACAAAGGCAGCAATATGAACCACATACGTGTGCATTTGGACTATGAGACCTTATTTTCCCTGAACTCTCTATTACCTGGGCCATTTTTGATGTATGATTGAACGGTTGAGTCCCCGAACAGTCCCTGATGCCGAGCAATAACCTTCCCAACTCTAGCAGGTGTTGCACTGCGGCCAAGAGTGGGCGAAAATCTTCCAGCACAGAATTAAAAAACCTGATTTGTCAGCAATAAAAAGCCATTGCAGGGACTGATTCTGTCAAACTTTTACAAACTCACTACAAACTGAACAGCAAGGTGTAACTAGCTAATTATAAAAGGATTTTGCCAACTAGACTTCCAAGTTCTATAGAATCTGAGTGGATAGATGAGACAACCGCAACTGGGATTATAGTGTACTGTTACAGGCTCTGATCATTTTGCAGCATTTTCACTGTGAAACTGCATTATACTTCAGAGGACATTTAACATTCACAGACATTTAATAAATAAATACTTGTTTTTGTTTGTGCCTCAGAACATAGGCAGTATAAAAACCTTCCAATTGCTCTGAATGTAGGATTTACTACAGCACCTCTCTTACCACAAACAGACAATAATTATAGTCCACTTAAAGTTAAACTTATACTATTTTATTCACGTCAACTATTTTAAAATTAAATTACTGAATAATACCTATCTAGAGTAGCTAAGCTGTTGACTGGTCACAACCTGTTAATAAAATCCTGCTTAAAAAATGGAACTCTTGAAGGTCAACACAAGATTTATTGTCGTACACTAAAAAATGTTTTCTGACGCAAAATCAGTTTCAAAAAGAAACTTGTGTTTAGTCTCTGCTAACTTCACTTGCTGAAAAGCTGAACCTGCAGATGGCTGCTGACACTGGGCTGAAGCAGATTATGGTTATTAGTTGAAGTGCAGGAGCTAACTGAAGTCTGAGGTTTTTTAATTACAGGTGTTGGCTGTTTGTGTGCTCTGTGAAAAATGAACATTGAGAGTTTATTTTCTTTGGAGGATATAAGATATGTTGTTTAAGACAGTGAACTCTTTACATGTGGTTATGTAAAAACAGCTGGAAAAGCAAACCATAAAAAGTTGACTTTAAAGCATCTTACATTTGGAGATGGCTTTCCCCTCTCTTGCTCTGTCAGGTTTATATTCAGAAAACAAGACGGCAGAAGACCTGGAATTAAAAAGCGAGGACTTTGAACTGCAGATGCGCCCATTTTTCTCACTTGCTGCCAGCCATCATAATCCGATAATAATACTGTCAGAGAAGATGCCAGAATAAGTGAACTGAGTCAGCTTCAGCTCTGCCCCTGTAAGATCGACTCACAAGGATCCTTACAGACCATGAATTCTGGTTTGGACATTCATATCCTGCGAAGAGGGATTAAAAGGGCTTTCTTTAAGCTCTTATCTTCTGGCACTGGAAGGGCACATTACACTCAGGAAAGGATGGATCACCTTAAGGCCTTATTTCATGGTTGTCCAAAGTGCAGCCTGAGGGCCATTTGTAGCCCTGGGATGGATTTTGTTTTGCTTCCCAAGCGCAATTCAAGAACGATACATATTAAGGCAGAGGGTTGGGGTTGATGAAGATGGAGACTTAATTTTTTTTCAACTAAGGCAGAATTTTAATTGACAAACTGAACTCTTCTTAAAACGAAAAATGATTGGAGACATGAAACACAAAGTATGAATTTCTTTTTTATTTGTCATTGTAAATAGAACCATAAATATCAACAAGTTGTTACTCAAACACCTGGGTGTATCCAAACCTGCATTTAAATGATTTAGTAAATTGAATTAAATATAGCATTTTCTAAGAAAAAGTGACCAAATTCCTGTATTTGTTGCTGAGAGTAGAACAATAAACAGTCCATCTTTCTTCCCAAAAAATTGGATCCTGTACGCTTTTCTTTTAAAACTACAAATTTACAACAATATACACTATACCCTCAAAACATTGTTATAGTATTTGTTTCATAAAAAAAATTGCTGGGATGAGGAGGGGGGGGGGGTGTTTGGGGATTTGGGGGGGGGGGGGGGTATGTATGTATGGATTGTAAAAAAGTCAAAATGACAACATTTTTACAGGGTTTTATAGAAACTAAAATGAATATGGGTTTAAACTCTTCTGTTTCACATTTAAATCATTCAGTTGTGGTCTACATAATGTGGAACTTCAGTGCTTTGGTCTGAAATGTCTATATTGCTAAATATTTAGTTCCAAACAAAATAGTTTGATAAGGAAATTAATATTTAGGTCCGAGCTAAATATTTAATTTGTAAACAAAATATTTAGCTCAAAACTAAAAAATGTATTTCCAATATTTTGCTAATATACAAATTCATTTGCCAAAAAGCGGAAGTGGACACCCAAAACAAAAGCTCGGTCATGCAAACCTTTAAATATAAACAAAATCCAAAAATGTATAAGCACAATGTTCACCTGAATAATTTCTTTCTACGCTGTCACTCAGACTACAGGAGCAGGCTGCAAAGAGCAGGGTTAGCAGAGTCTCGGCAAACGGACGGGTTCTTTGATGTTGGTTTCACAGACAACAGACTTTACTTAGCAGGGTCCAGCCTGCGCATGGTTGCGGGTCTCTCCAGTGTAGACCTTCTCTTCACAAGGGCTCTAGGACAGATAGAGCTTTTTTCTCTCCAGTGCTGCTGACGAACAGTGGGTGAAAGAGAGAGATTGGTTCGGGGACCTAGTTCTTATAGTTTCAGCAGTCACCCTGCTGTGAGCGAGTCCCTTGGGGAGGAGAGTCTGCAGCTTCTATCATTTCTTGTGGCTTCAGGCTTAGAGTCTTACTATTATTTCACTCTATTTTCTGATTTCACAATAGTTTGCATCCCTCTAAACGTATCCTCACACCGCAAACCGTTTATCCTCTCCTGATAGCACCTTTACATACGGATAACATGTAAATCACTCGCTCCAAACGTTTCGTTCGCTTTTGGAGTGAACACACCTTAACAGCGCATACATTTCTACATGTAGTTTCTCAATAAAACATGAAATGTTGGAACATTACCCATGACAAATGTTTGACTTGCAGATGTCACAGATGAAAAGCTGAGGAAGATCCTAAACGCACCCTAAAAGCCATTTGCAGTTTTATTAATCAAAGCTTTATTGTTTTTTTGAACAGAATTTCTTCTCAATGTTTCACTCAATAAAAAAACAATTTAGCAGTCGCCGTATGACAGTGGGAATATCACACACCATGGAAAGGGAGGTACAATGGGCTCGAAAAAAGAACTTCTTTGACATCATCTGTGCACATATAAAATGTACATGGCAACTTATCGGTTTGCATATATAACCCGCAGCCCTATCACTCCACATCATCATCATCATCATCATTATCATCATCATCATCATCATTATCATCATCGTCGTCGTCGTCATCATCATCGTCATCGTTATCATCATCGTCATCATCATCAGCGTCATCATCATCATTGTCCTCATCATCATCACCATCATCATCACAAAGATCACTTTTTAAGCTATGACCCAAGTATTTAATTTTGCTCATCACTTCCATTAATATGTCTGTTAAGTAAAAAGAAAATGTATCAATCACAGCCACACTCTTTTTAGGGTTAAACTAAATGTCCGACTGGACACTGTAACCAGTTCAAACTATTTATTCCAACCAGTGTGGTATGAGGAAAGGGTATTTTGCAGTTTGTCTGTAAAGCTAAACTACACTTGTAATTTGATATGTTGTAAACACCAGCACTGCCACCAGTGTTGCACCACTGACCCTGTCTGTGAAGGGAGAAGAATCACACATAGGGCAGCAGCTCAGGGATGATGTCACACAAAAGAAAGGCTGTCGTATTCCGTTCATCACACCAGTAAATTGACACGTAAGCCTCGAAATGACCGTCTGACCTTTGCTTTTTTTAAAAAGGACAACAAATGTCCTATGAGTAATGGTGTCACCCATTTTTCTAGAAGACATGTAGCTTTTAATAAGTGGCTGTTATTCGAAATTTACAGCATGGTAAAAGAGTGCATTAATGGCATCAAATTAAGAAAATCACAAAAGCAGAATTTGTTTTTAGGGTTTTAGTAAAAAAAAAACAAAAAAAAAAACACTGTAGATCTGCACGAACAAATTATATATTTTCTTACATTGGAGTTTGTGTTTTTCCATCTATCCATTCATTTGTGTTTGTGGTTTTCATTGTGCAAAAATGGGCCAAAATTAAAAAAAAAAAACATGTCAAAACTTTCTCCTGTCTGAGTGTAGACATGGCCCTTTCGCAATTTAGACTCCTGGTGGTAACTGGGGACAGCTCCTGTCTTGGTGCAAACAAAGGCCCACGCTAGAATCTTCCACTACCCTGCAGTGCTGCTTCAGAGTTTGCAACAAGGCACCCCAAGATGGCTTGTTTTCGAAAACACTGCTATTGGTCCTGTGAAATATGAGGAAAATCTATCGCTATTAATATGATCCCCCCTAACCCTGACATTCCGTCTGACGGAATGAGAAATGTAGACATGTCTAAGTAAAAGCGGACATTTGGTCACCCTAATATCATACTATAATTCCCTCTTTGAAGCAGCAACCTCCTCTTCAGACTTACATGCGGCACTAGCAGCAAGGGTTTTCCTGTTCACCAAGCCAACTGTGGCCCTGGGTCTACGGGTCTCATAAAAACAACTCAAGATAATCCCTTCAAGTCAAAGCTGTGATTCTTGCAGTTTCACCTCATCACACTTAGCAGTCACTTTAAATGAGCTGACTCGGCTCTGGACCGAGTCAGCTCATTTAAGCTCATAATCTCTTTACAGAGCACATCTCCATGCAGTTTTTCTTTCAAATAATCTGCCAGTTAATTCAAGGTTGAATCAGGGCAAAGTTTGCTAGCAAAAACACCAACTTGGCCCTGATCATGTTTATCCTTCCTTCAGCCCTGGTTCCCATGACAATATTTTTCCTCTATATTTTGGAAGCATTCTTTGTAAGCACTGGAAAGAAACCAGAAATCCTTGGATATGTTTATTACACTGCCCCTCTTTACCTCTTGACTCCAGCAAGTGACACTGTCCGTAGACGTTCCTCATTCTGACTTCCTGGTTTCCAAACACAGAGCTTGATGGTCCTCCATTAGGCACATAAGCGTTGGTTCATGTTTGTTGTCACCAGCCATAGATCTTGACAAATATTTTCTGAGCACATATGGCTTGTTTCATGGCAGAACCATTACAGTTTCCCAAATAGGCAGGAAACATCAATACTGTTAAAAAAAATTATGGGATGGAGTTCATCCAAATAGAGTAAAACAAAGAGAGGAATGTTGTCGCCAACCTCGTTAAGTCATTTTAAGCAGATTTACTCATTGTTTATATCCATTTGCAGTCCTTTATGTGCTACAAAGCGATGTGCAGCACTTTGGCATTGTTCGAAGAGGACTTTCTTGGAGGCCTCTACCCACTCCAGTACAATGTGATTTTCAGCCAACAAAGCGATGTCATTGTGGCTTAAAGTTTTCATTTTGACTGCAAGAAAGTTTAAGAATTCATCTGTAACAAGAATTCAACCCACCAGCAACAACACCACCACCACAAAACTGCTGCACCTGCCATCTTGTCTAACACAAACATTTGATGCAGTTGATTAATGGTAATATTCATATTACACGAAGAACTCCACAAACCATGCAGAGCATTTTGGAATGTATATATTTAGCAGCTTGACTTTGGCAGAAAACCAGCTAAGATAGCATGAATATTGTTTATTGTCTTTTAATACTTTTTAAAACTCTCAATCTGTAGGTTTAAGTATTGAAGCTCTTATTAGTGACCAGTACTCAAAGTGCAAAAATATCATTGATCGTCAGAAATTTAAAGCAGCATTTCAGTCATAGAGCTCCCTAAAATATCTGTAGTCATGAATATTGAAAGCAAAATTTGTTTTAGGTTTCTTGTGTGCAGTGGCGGCTGGTAAAAAAAAATCTTGGTGGGACTGGCCAATAGATTTCCCTGCCTAACCCAGTACATGCATTTAAATTAAAAGTCGGAAAATTACTACGATTCCACAATAAGCATTTATTTAATAAAAAAACATTGTTCACAAAGGATTATAACATGGACAGCATAACTGATGACCTGACAATGAGTGTGAGTGACCTGGCTGAACAAGGAGAGGGAGAGGAGAGGTAACAGAGGGAAAGGCAGGTGAATAATAATAATAATAATAATAATAATAATAATAATAATAATAATAATAATAATAATAATAATAATAATAATAATAATAATAGAACTTTATTGATCTCACAATGGAGAAATTCACTTCTGCACCTTAACTCATCCCCTGGGGGAGCAGTGGGCTGCCATTGTGCGGCGCCTGGGGAGCAATCAGGGGTTAAGGGTCTTGCTCAGGGACCCAGAGTGCAGGCACTGGGGATCGAACCGGGTACTTGCATCCTTCTCTGAGTGCAAGCGCGCTGCTCTAACCACTAGGCCACGACACCCCCAGAGGAAGGGTATAAGGGTAATTAGGATGAGGGAGAGCGAGAGCATTGATATGACTGGGACAGGAGGAAAACAGAACCTAACAAAACATGGTGCATGAAATGACAAAATAAACTCACTGGCAGAACTGGCAACGGGCAGGAAAAATGAGTATCTATCAGAAACAAGAATAAACTAACAGGATAATCAGAAAACGAATGACAGGAACAAAAGGGAGGTAACTGAACTACAAATGATAATATAAAAGAGCTGAAAACGCTGACAGATCCCCAGGAACCTATCAAAGACCTAGAGATCATGACACTGTGTGGCATTTTTGGCTGGTGTAAATATACTTCCAGCATTTACATAACTTTAAAAACTAACTGGGCTACATAAATCAGGGAGATCATTGATTTATAAGGAGAATGCTTTGAGAATCCCCCAATTTGGCCAAATTGACTTTTACACTCTATTTTCTATTTGATACGTTTGACTCCACCACCTTTATTGCTTACACTGTGAAGTTAAAATTATTCAATTATTATCAGTTTAATCCTATGGTCAACAGTATCAAACACCTTTTTCTAAATCAGTTACAGCTCCCACACATCCCGTCTTATCCTAGTAGCGTGATGGGATTTGTAGTAATACTGTGATAACTGATAATGGTAATCAACAACATAAATCAACTGAGGGTTATTGATGTCAGGATCTGGGCTTTGTTTTGGCTTATGTTTGTTAATTTTGATCAGTTAGTTCACTCCCCTGCCTCAGGTTTTATTTCTGTTTTGGGTTCTGTCTAGTTTTGGATTCTTTTGTAGCCTTTGTACGGTTTTTAGTTTATTTCGTCATGTCTTTAGTTTTAGTGGTTATTTTCTGAAATTGGTCATGGTTCCTGTATTTGCATTAGTTCTGTTTTTTATTATGTGCTTGTGTTCTGCTCAGCCTTAGCTTTTGTTTTCTATCTAGGTTTTAGTTTGTATGATTACTTTGGTTCGGTATTTTGTCTAGTTCAGTTCTGTCCCCTTCCACTTATCCTGTCAACCTTTCAGCCACTTCACTCCCCTGATTATTCTCTCCTGTTTCTGGTTAATTAGTCTCCCTACTCACCTGTCCTCCTGTCTATTTAAACCTGCCTCAGTTTTCTGTTTGTTGCCAGAACGTCGCACATGTTTCGTATCCCCGCTCACCTGTCCTCCGGTAAAAGCTCTCCAGCATTCTGTATTTTGCTTGTCAACCTGATTACCTGATCCGATTCTGATCGTCTGTTTTTTGAGTTTGCCTGCTCCCTGTTTATGTTTTTTGGTTTTGCTTGGATGACCGCTTGGAACTTTGCACTGGACAATTTTCTGTATGCCTGCCTGATTCACCCTCATCATCTCCTCCTGTTAAGCATACTTTTAGTGTCTGTCTAAATACCGGGTTCATTTCCTCGTAAATCATTACAATTGAGTCTGGATCTTGGTATTCATGTAAAACAAGTGGATCTGTAAAGAGATAAACAATCAAAATAAAGATTCAGGATAAAAGATGGTCACAAAGAACAAAGAAAAAGCTGGTAAATCAGCAAATTCGGAATACCTTTACATCACAACCGTATTACTAAATCGTCAATATATATATAACATTTTGTTGTTAGTCCAACAGACAGAAACCTTATATATATATATATATATATATATATATATATATATATATATATATATATATATATATATATATATATATATATATTGAATCACTGCTGTATAGTGTGTGTGTGTGTGTGTGTGTGTGTGTGTGTGTGTGTGTGTGTGTGTGTGTGTGTGTATGAAATCAGATTAAAAAAAACTCTGCTCTTCATTTGTGATATTAAAGTCATTAATTTTTTTTATTACAAATGACGTAAGAAGGAACATAATTATACAGAAACAATACGCAGCAATTAGGAGAGGATGATCCACTCTGCCCTGATGATAATTAACAAGTAAATCCTTTAAGAAAGAGGCACTTCAACCGAGAAATGCAGATAAGGTTAGTTTCTAATAGCTTCTATCAGGAAAAAACTTCAGAGTGATCAGTTTCAGGCAAACAAGCATCCATTTTGCCCAGATATCTGTCACAATGATTCTCTTGCGAGCTAAGAAATAACAGTTTGCTTTTGTGAGGAGGAGAAAAAAGGAAATGTGTGTCCATGCACCACAATCCTTTTCATTTTTTCATTTTCTCCTGGCTCTGACTGGCGGAGAGGCAGCAATATCATTCTGCAGAGCAGATGAACAGCTGATTGTTGGCACGTTTGTATCATTTTCACATTCTGATATTAGATGCTGTATGGGACACACCTATGTGAATGTTTCACATTTACATTGAAACTGGACTGAAGTTGAATAAAAACACAGAAGCAGATAGAACCCTGAGCAAAATAAATAAATATGGTAATGTGAATTTGTTATGCTTGGAGGCGAATCCACATCAGTTGTTTTATTTTGCAGAAAAATCACAGATATGAATAAAACATTTTGTGCATGGGCTCAACTTTCTGGCTATGTAAGGCATAAAAAAATATAGAATAAGCACATAAATTGTATTTCTGTCAGTCCATATTTTCTTAGTTGCAGGGTTCTGCCCATAATAATTGAGGGAAGAAATATTTTATGCTGTTCCTTCATTCTCGTTGCTTTGCTCTCGCCGGCCATTCATGACACCTCAAAGTTTTCAGAGATTCAAAGTCTTATTCTTTGCATTACTTGGGCTTTAGGAAGCTGAATAAGTTTCTACAGACACCTGAATATCTATTTTATTGTCATGTGTTATATGTTGCATGTAAGTGTTTTTTTTCCCCTGAGTTTTCTGCTTTCTTTTTCAGCTGCAGCCAGAAGGGCACAACTGATTGCATTTTGACCCTTAAAGGGGTCTATTCATGCATTATGACTTTATTATTTACCTAATCTGGTTGCATACAAAGGTTTTCTGATTAAATTATTGTACCCTGTTTACCTATATATTTAAATATACTTCATTTCTGTATTTTAAACTTTGTTTTGCTCTATTTGGCGTATATTGTTTTATTTGAAGAAGAATATATATATTTTTTTGTAGTTTTTTTTTATTGTCGTGGGGCGTGACTAGGCCCCTTTAATGAGCAGAATGCAAAGCTAGGAGAGAAGCTGGTTTCTTAGCCAGTTGGCCGTTTGGCAGCATGCGTGCTGTTTGAGCCCTGTGAACACTTGGTGGAGGCTCAGTTTTCCTGGTGATTTTAAGTGCTTTATCAGTGGATTGGATTTAAAGTTGTTTTCCTGGCAGACATGCTTATTAAGTTGAGTGAATCTGTTCTAGGTTTTTGTTGCTGAGCGGTGTGGCTCAAGGTGAGGAGAGAGCCTCAGTTTTCTGTTTGCAAATCTTTTTCAGATCATGGTCTTTTCTCTTGTCCCCTATATCTTATTTGGCCCTGCCCAGATGACCCGTGTTGAAAACCAATCAACCCATTTGAACATCGGAGTTACCAAAACCATATTAGGAACAAGCACATAAATTCATACAGTGTTTTGTCTGGCAATCACTATCATTGAATGAGCTGAACTAGTTGGAATAATTATATTTCTGGAGTCTATAGTATGACACCTTTTATGATCACGCAGAGTCCCAAGAAAATGATAATGCACAGGCAGGGGAAATGAAGAGAAAGGAGGAGCATTATATGTGCCCTGAGGCTGTTGTCCCAAGGGTGTGGGGGTGGGTCAGCAGGTGGTAGAGGTGGTGGAGGAGGAAGTGGCTGAGTCTGTGGGATCTCACAGTAAACACCAGTCCAGCCCTGGTAACACTGGCACGTGAACTTATGTCTCATGTCCAGGATGTCCTGGTTGTTGAGGTGACCCTTTACTTGAAACCGGGCACCCCTGGGTGCCGGGTTGTGGTGAATATGAAAGAAGCGTGGGTTTAGATGCAGGTAAGAACCTGAGTCCAGGCTCTTGCGGACGCACCTTCCATTCTTCTTGCAAAGTGCTTTGCTGCACAGTTTAGCCGCTGATGTGACATTGATGACATAATGTCCCAAAGGTCCATCAATATAGTTCTTCACAGTCAGACAGTTCCTCTAGAGGAAGAACAGAATGTAAGACATTGCCAAGGGTCTGAAGCATATGTAATGAAGGTATCTTCTCACATTTTAAACCAGAATGTATATATTTTATATTTCAACTTGACTTTTATTCAACAGAAAATATTAAAGGTATAGTGGACGAGCTTCTTTGTGCTTCGACTTCCATGAGGATCACCTTATCTGTTGGTTGTCCCACATGCCAATCATTGTGACATGATCACGTAATGCCAGTGTGCCTGCTCATTCCTTGCTAGTTTCCTCTTGCTGGCAGTGCACTTCTAGTGTTTCTGTATCCAGTTAGCTTTCATTCATTGTAGCTTTGCTGCTCTTTGAAAATGGCAGAGAGTTGCAAGAAGTAAACTGTCTTACAAGTTTCTGAGAAGAAGAGGAAGTTGTCAGAAGACAGAAATAAGACCTGAGTGTATTTGGGTATTTTTTTCACACCATTCCCCTGAGGAGCGGAAGAGCAGGTAAGACTGTCTTGCGCAGTTATTCAAAAAGGGACTTGGGCGTTTCTTACCTACATTTCCAGAACAATCGTCCACTCTACCTTTAACTAATAAAAATATGCAAGTGGTTTTATTCAAAACAATGATTTTATGAGTCAATCTTACAAATTTTTACAATTTCTGTGTTGCGCATTAAACATTTACCTTTGATCGAGCATACTCTGATGATCCCCAGAGGACAACACCTGATGCTCCCAAGGCAGCACTCTCCCCGATAGTATGAACTAAGTCACTCTAACAAAATAAAAGCTTTCGGTCAAGTTCAGTTGATTATTCAGATTGGTGAGAAAGGTTTTCTATCTAAGTAACCAAATAGATTGTACTGAGTCACAGATCAGTTACTCCTCCTGAACAAGCATAGAGGGAAAATGTACGATTGATTGCACTGAGTGATTAACTTTGCAGAAAATCCTTACACAAAGTATGCATGGAGCAACATTGGAAAGGAGAATTCACTACTAACAAGAAGAAAACCCTTGCAGAACATGGCTCAATGTCAGCAGCCATCTACCACTACGGGGGTGGGGGTGTGGGTGGGGGTGGGGGTGAGAAGATAGAGCAGACACACTAAATACACAGATGCACTGATCCAGGAATACTTTTTTATGTAAAAAAGAAAAGAGAAAATGAGAGAAAGTAAATAGCAGCAGTAGCTCCTTTGGTGGCTTCATTTTGAAAATACATACAACTGAAGAAATTGCTCTGGGCCACAGGTAACATCTAAAGGATAAGGGACAATATACAGTTAGTTGCAGCAATAGCCCCTTCAGTCACAGAAAGACAGGCAGGTGTATCATCTGTAGCAAGAACATAAAGTTATTGGCAGCAGCAGTTCAACCAATGAAGTGTGTTCCCGATAGTAGAGAATTACAATAGTCCAGCCTTGAAGTAACAAATGCATGGACTAGTTTTTAGTGTCACTCTTGGACAGGAAAAGACAGAGGTGAAAGAAGGAAAGCCTAGAAACCTGTTTAAAATGAGATTTCAACATATCCTGGTCATAGAAAACACCAAGGTTTTTTACTCTGACACAACAGGTCAATTTAATGCAACCCACAGAGCACAGTTGTTATCTTTTTAGAGTCTTGTGTAAAGTTGACAACTTCTGATTTTTTAATTTAAAAGCAGAAATCTTAGTCATCCAGGTATTTAAGTTTTTAAGACATACCAGTAGTATATCTATTCTACTGGCATTGCATTCATCAGAATTTATGGATAAATATTGCTGAGAATCAGCATAACGGCAACCTTGCTGCTGCTTATATTTTCAATTGATATCATGATTGGCTAAAACCAACCTTTAGTAGGCGGGGACTAGGTGTTGCTTCGCCCAATCAGCTTGGAAAGTCCTGCTGAATGTTCCTCCTTTCCCCCAACGGATTTAATGGAAGCAGATTCAGATTAATAACGTGCAGAACGTAAACTGCTACATATTATCAGTCTGACTGGCCAGGTTAGCAAAACAGTGGAAAAGTGTCCCATGCTGTCTGATAATTTTACCCAATGGAAGCATATATATAATAAAGAGGAATGCCCCAAGCACTGAACCCTGTGGTACTCTACAAGTAACTTTGTAAAGAAGATTTATAATTTTGCCTACATGAACAAACTGAAATCTTATATGGGACAAATATGATTTAAACCAGCTAGTGCTGCTCCTTTGATCCCTACAGCACATTCAAGCCTTTCTAAGAGATTATTGTGATTGACTGTATCAAATGCAGCTCTGACATCAAACAGGACAAGTACAGACAAAAGTCCATTATTTGAGGCCACAAGAAAATCATCAGTGAATTACATCACTGCTGTGTCAGTGCTATGATGAGGCCTGAAGCCTGACTGAAACAGGTCATTACTGTGGAAATTTCAACACACTTGATCAGCAAGTATTTTTTTTTAAAATTTTAGATATGAAAGGAAGAATATTTATAAGTCTGTAATTTAGTAAGTCATCTTACCCGAGAGGTTTGTTTGGCAAAGGTTTGATTACAGCTACCATAAAAGCCTGTGATACTGATACGTTTACTAAGGATAGATGAATCATGTCTAAAATGTAGTAACTGCAATGATAAAAGGAGACAGATACTTCTTTAAAAGTTGGTTGAGATTGAGTCTAACATACAAGTGGAAGATTTAGATGAAGCAAACAGCTATGGTTTTTTGGGGGATGGGTTAGGGCTATATATATATATATATATATATATATATATATATATATATCGTATATAATCGTCAATTAAGTCATAAAGTCTTTAGACAGAAAGAGAGATCTTACGTTCAATAAACTATGTCAAATTGTTTTATTTTTCCGTTCAGTTGAAATAGAATTTATGTTTATGAGATTTGAATGATTTGCCACTTTGAGCTTGGTTTTTAATGTATTTATTTTGGGCCTTGGGCAGGACACTGTCTCAATGTGGTTATGGATGGGTAACAGTTCAAAAGCTGCAGAGAGGTGGGTTAAACTACAACTTGGCTTCCTGATCTGGACCCTGTTTTGTTTCTGTATTGTTGTACTAATAAATTAGAAACAAAAGCTGGAGACAATGTACTGTGTTTTGGAAATATTCAGTAGTATATTTCCAAAACACGGTATGCTGTAAAGGTGGAGAAATTTACAAAAATAGCTGAACTGACAAATGAAACTTTTTAGCTAATGTCATGCTAACCATATGAGGCTAAATTTGCAGTACATTAAGGAAAAATAATGTGGGCATGAATTATGAGAAAAATTCTTATTTTAACTTCAGTAAAAGCATATAAAATCATCTAGTAGTCTTGCTGAGCTTACAGTTTAAGCCCAGAGTAGTTCAGGAGCAATGTTCACCTGAAAGTACATACTTGATATACATACAGCTGCACAGCTGTAAAGTGTAAATGCAAAGTTTTGTTATTTGTGAAAAGGTAAGTCATTAAATAATATTGTTCCTGTGAAACCCATATTGCAAGTGTAACTATATCTGATTAATAGGTGATTAAACAAAGAAAGAAAACAATTTTAGAGCCTTGCCTACATTTTTTTCAAAAATAAACATTACAAAATACCATAAAAACTTTTTTCAAGATATAGAAGTCTCAGACTTTATAGACCCACATCTTGACTATAACTGCAGCAAATCATGTCTGGTATTAAAGCGTTTTTCTGCGAATTAGCTATGTTTGACAGACCAGTTAAATGGTATCTTGTGTGTTTAAAGTGGTGTAAAACCAAAAGAATTTGTGAAACAAAAATTTGGCAACTTGTTTTAGAAACATACAGTAAACAGAGAATACTGAACGACTTGAAAAATATGACCCAAAAAGAATATGAAGATATCTATGCAGCACCCGGACAGACTACATTTGACTTTTCTGCACTCCTAGAGACTCCACATACATAACAAAATTAATGTTAGGGTTAAAAAAAGGGGATTTTGCATTGTTTGTCCCCTTAAAGAGCATTTTCATTATGATACCGCACATATATCTTTATAAAGTAAATCAAATGCCATTTACCAAACTCATCACAGGTTGAACAGTAAAGGGTTGTCATAACAGAAAAAGGTTATTTTTACATAAATACTTTTGACAAAGTGATCCAAAACTTGCTTTTTTGTTATTGGGAAGTCTTCAAAGACCAGAAACATAATTCTGTGTGAATCCAGGCAGTCAACCACTGGGTCAGACAGTATTTGATAGGTCAGCGGGGCAGGAGATCAGCACTGGGCAGATTTGCTAAAGTGGGCTAAGACTCCTGTTAAAGTTTCCTGTAGTTTGTTTGAGTTTAGCTGTTAAAATTTCAGAAAGGAATTTTAAAATTGCAATGCAATATAATCCACTCAGTTTTATACTGACATACTGAAAACCTACCTCTGAAAGCACAACAAAGGTATAGGCGTAAAAAGGTCTGGAGTAGACAAAGACAGGCAATGTGTAGTCTGTCCGTGCAATGGATGCAATCCTCATGGCTTCCTTGACTCGATAGTGAACAAACTTGACAGTGTTTGTGGACGACTTCAGCTCAAAGTCCAGGTAGATGGATGGGTAGAGGGCTGTGCTCTCCTTCCAGAGCCACATCAAGTGGTCATTGCGAACATGTTCAACATTGGGACATTCCCCCGTATAGCATTGAGGGTGCTGTTTGTAGCCATAGTTGTAACAGTCTGGGAAAAGGTAAAAACCCCACAGACCACCTGGTCTGCGAGCTTCAGCCAGTACCAAAGTCAGGTTCATGAAAGCTTGCCCTGATTTTTCAAAGCGTTCTTTTGCTTCTTTTTCAACTTTGCTCTCTGGCCAGTGTGGGTGAAGTTTGTGGATCTGTTCCTTGGACTTTTTGCGGTAAATGTCTTTGGAACCCCAATTCCGTACCCACTGAGGCCTCCAGTTCTCCCAGTCAATGACACCTAGGCCTCGAAAATCCTTGTGTGGTATTAGCTTGTCAATGTCTACTCTGGCCTTGTTCAGATGCTTGGAGATGCTCTGGTTTTGTGGCAGGCCACCATTGATAGCAACCCCTGAGCTGGAGTAGTATGGGTAGTATCCTAGATGACTATGGTAGAATATTGTGACATTTGGTCCACTTAATGTCTCATTAAGGTTCGCTACAATGTCAAAAACGCTGAGGTCCAAGTCTACTTTAAATCGTAGGCGACATGACTCTGTAGGGGCGTTCCAGACCACAACAAAAGGTCGGTGAGGGATCAAAGGTGCTCCAACTGGTTTTGTTTGGTGGCCTCGAACTTGGAGCTTTTCCTCCATGCCAAGCCACAGCACCAGCAGCAGGAGGTGGAGGCCTATTGGCACCATGGCCGATGATTCTCAATAAAGCAATTAGTGGTCCTACAAAGGGAGTAAAAAGAAACATTTTGTTTAGAAAAAAAACAGATAATATGAGCTTCACTGAACAAAGATAATCAGCCAGGCTTTAGAAACAACGCAAGCAATGGTCGCTGAAGTGAGTGTTCCAACAAAACACAAAGCTACCCTGTTCTCAAAAAGAACAAGACTGTTCTGGAAAAATTGTTGGAAATACTAATGGGCAGAGACTACTCTCCCCGCCTCACTGTTTTACCATCAACTTTCTCTTTTTACCAATGAGTGAAGATTTTTTTTATGAAGAAAAAAAAAACTGAAATGAATTGATTAATTTTTAATTAGTTAATTTGACACATAAAGTCCACCAACGATTTCTTACAGGAATTTGGCATTTCTAGAAAAATAGTTCCTTTCTGTGCATTTAATTAGATCTCTGAAGTCACTACTAACAGAAACTTCACAGACGAACAAAATGTGTACTTCTTTTGTGCCCTTTAGATCTTTGATGTGATTGTGTGATTCAAAGTTAAGAGTGTGGATAAATAAAAAATTAAAAGATTACTAAATGTCCATATGGTGCTGTGATTGGCCAAGGAGAAAAGAATAAGGTTTTCTCCAAGGAAGTCCAGGAAAAACTGAAGAGTGACAACATTAATATTCTAGACCACCATGAACGAAGTGGGTAAAACCGATTTTTTTTTATTTATTTTTTTTACTATTTACAAACCATGAACTACAGCCAAAGGAAACCAAAGAGAAGCAAAAGGACACTTGGCGAATTTGCCAAGGCTTTCTCTCATTTTAGTTGGTTCAAAAACTTCTTGATGACCGGTGATCAAGCCTCTGTGTGCGGGAGCTCCCCTGCTGTTCTCAGAAAGCTGAGCGCAGCAGAGGAAGCTGCCCGCTCCTCTGCCACAAGAACACTGAATCAGCACAGTGCAGATTTTTAATATCCAACCTATAAAATAATTTCACTACAGTCAAAAGTCGGCTGTTTGGTGCTCTGAAGTCTGATTGTCATTTCCGCCACAGCTGAGGCAAAAATCTCTTCATGAAGCCCTAAATTTGAACTCTGTAAGGCAAACTTTAAAACTTCAGAATATTGGGAAAAAGTTAAATACTGGAAACTTGTGGTGTCACACCCTAGTGTAAACGGGCTCTTACTCTGGGTCAGTAGGCGTCGGCATCATGGGGATGCCGCTTACTGGACATATGTCCAGAAGACGGTCATTGACACCCTTCAAAGGGGGGTGAGCCACAAAAGGCTACTGCTAAAGAAGCAGGTTGTTCACAGGGGGCTGCATGGAAGCATATTTATGGAAAGCGTAGTGGAAGAAAAATGTTTTGTGGGAAAAGGTGTGCCAGCAACAGGGATATTTGCAGCCTTTGAAAGGATTGTCAGGTAAAACCCCTTCAAGACATTGTGGGAGCTTCACAAGTTTTGGACTGAGGCTGGAATCAGCTCATCAAGAGTTACTACACACAAACAAATCCTACACACAGGCTACAAATGTTGCATTGCTCATGTCAAGCTACTCCTTAACCAGAGGCATAATTCGTGTTATATCTGGGCTAAGGAGAAAATAAACTGGACTGTAGCTCCATGTCAGATAATCTGTATATATGTGCATCACATTTTCTTTTCATGGAACAATTGCAGTAAATTGTTTCTATATATTCTCATTAATGGATGCAATTTATCAGCAAACACATGTTTTCCTGAATCCATATTTTCTCTGTCATCTCTGCATTTCTCCAGTGTTTTGTATGGGACCCAACCTCCCACCCACCCCACCATCGCCACCACAAACTTCATCGTCTAATTGGTCCTGGCGCTACCTCATATGCAAGTAATTCATATCTCAGCTTTTCCAAAGATGCAGAGAAAAAAACATTGTGACCTAGCTCTCAAGAAACATAGCCACAGAGGTTCCCTCCAAGAATGTGATGGAAAATCTCCCACCGTTTCTTTTCCAGCACTGTTACCAGAGCAGGGGAGGAGGAAACCACTGGTGGGCTGAGGGTTCTCAGTGTTTCATAGATTTGAGGAAGTACAAGCATGAAGCTGAGGTCATCTAATCAGTTTAATAGGAAAAGATCTTAGGGATCATAGAAAGCTTGAATGTGGATCAGTGAGTGAGTAAACAAAAAAAGATGTTTGAAGGAGAACGTTCAAAGTTTGTTACTAATAATATAATTAAATGTTTCCTTCAAACTCATTCCTACTGTGACTTTTTCTCAACTTTGTCTTGGTTTCTGACATCAGGCTGGCTGCAGGCTTTGAGTTTCTCACCAGTTTCATAGATCTTCCCAGCTGAATGGTTTTCATGGCAATGCAAATCCAAAACAAGCAGAGTGTGGTGAAGCCACTCTGGCGTTCCACAAAACCACAGAAAAAAAAGGAGCCTCTGGAAATATCATGAGTCCAGACCACAAGACAGACCCCCCAAACGCAAAGTCTCAGCATAGGAGACTCGTTTCAATGATTTGTCTCGCATAAACACAACTGAACAGCATAAAGCAGTCGAAGTGGACTGATTGGAACCAGATGAACCTGAAGTAAAGTGTCGGTCTGAGAAAAAAAAAAGTTTTTGACGTAGTGACATCTACCTACAGAGACAAGCCATTGTCCCATAATGGTAATCTCAAGCTTCCATAAACTTTATTTCAGTAAAAAGGCTCAAACAATAGAGCAAGTTCTAAGAACAGTGTAAGATGCCTGAAAAGCCTGTAAAATGGAAAAAGGAGAAACTACAGTGAAAGTATTGAAAGTACGGCCCATTCATCAAACAACAACGATGAACACACCATCACACTTAAGGGCAACATATAATGACAGATTTATTTGCCATCTATGTTTTTGGACTCCAGGAGAGGTTTATAGGAAGGTTCTAGAACAGCATCCAAAGCTTTGAACATCTCCCAGCGCTCTGGACGCCCACCTAAACTGGCAGGCATTGATGAGAGAAGCAGAATTAGACAAGCATCGCTCAACAGATATTAAAATCATGAATGAAATTTCCTCGTTTTGCATTTATATTTTAATGAAAATTAAATCTTTTTTTAACCCATCTAAATAATCAATAGAAATATTTTTTACTGGCATCACAATTTTGAAACCCCTGTTAGAGGAAGAAAGGCTTGCTTGCCATTATCCTAATCTTTAGCTTCCCTCATAGATTCTGCTTTGGATTCAGTCAGCACTCTGGCAGTAAGTACATTCTAATTTACTTCTAGTCAGAGGAAACCTGTTTGTCAAATCAAAAGGTCACTTAAACCCACAGGTGCTAGGGGTATGAATAATTTAGGGATTAGCTGCACTTATCTTTGTCAGGATTCCCAGGGTGTGATCATTTATAGCTCCCTGGGGATCCTGCAGTCTGCCTTTCACACCCCCTTCCTGTTCATCCCTTGACCCTTATGTTATCAGTTGTTTGGTTTTCTGTTCTACATTTGTTTATCATATATTTGGGTATTTGTTAGTTTCCTGCATAGTTAGTTATGATTTGTTATCTTTAATACTGTATTGACCTCAATATAGGGCAAGTTTTTTTAAATTATAAATAATGTCAAAATGTCGGGTCACTTTATAATCAGTGTTTTACAATTAACACATGCTGATAGCTGTCTGGGGTCGCT